>NC_060899.1:16499453-16504453 GCF_014805685.1 Silurus meridionalis
TCCGCCTTCTCTCTCTCCAGCTGACCAATCAGCTTAGCCGACTCCGCCTTCTCTTTCTCTAGCTGACCAATCAGCTTAGCCGACTCCGCCTTCTCTCTCTCTAGCTGACCAATCAGCTTAGCCGACTCCGCCTTCTCTCTTTTCAGCTGACCAATCAGCTTAGCCGACTCCACCTTCTCTTTCTCCAGCTGACCAATCAGCTTAGCCGACTCCGCCTTCTCTTTCTCCAGCTGACCAATCCGATCACTTGAAACTGCCTTCTCTCTCTCCAGCTGACCAATCAGATTGGCTTTAGTGTTCTGGTACTCCAGCTCCACTCTATACACACATACACACACACACACAGGAAAAAACACATTAAAATCTCTCCTAGAATAAAAGAATGAGTTTTACTGTGCGAGTGTATGTTGTGTTTGTGAGTTTTACTGTGTGAGTGTGTTTGTGAGTTTTACCGTGTGAGTGTATGTTGTGTGTTATCAGCACGCTCTCTCTCCTGTGTGTGTGCTCTTTCAACTTCTCCAAACTTGTGTTTGAGAAGCTCCAGACTGGACACAACCTCGGCCTGATTCCTCTTCTCTACTGACTGAGCTGCTTCCATATCCCTGAGACGTATCTACACACAAACACACAAAAACTCAATTGAGCAGCTACGTGTGTGTGTGTGTGTGTGTGTGTGTGTGTGTGTGTGTATACGAGTTGGTTCCAGTGACATGGGTGTGGCTGTACCTGTATGACCTCAGCGTTAACCTTGAACTCCATGTGAGCAGCTCGCTCTGACTCCACGCATTTCTCCAGAGCCTTTACTCTCTTATTGACTGTCTACACACACACACACACACACACACAAAAACACACTGAAACTTTCAGACAATTTTTCTGATGCAGCTACACAGTGAGGCCTCCATGCACATCAGTATTATCTGGCAGCACTTATCCCTGTGTGTGTGTGTGTGTGTGTGAGTGTGTGTGTGTTGTTTCGCACCTCCACCTCTGTCCTCAGCTCCTCCTCACGCTCCATACTTTTCCTCAGCTCACATGTCTTCATTTTAAGCTCCTCAGTGTCTCGCTCTCTGTCTCTCTGGATGCCTTCCATTCTGTCCTTCAGCTTCTGCAGTGTGTCTTTGTGCTCCTGACACACACATAAACACACACACAAAGAAATAAAGCGCGTTAAATTGAACCCTATTCAGTTAGACAGCCCCCACCACCACACACACACACACACACACACACACACACACACACACACAGTACCTGCAGTAGTGTGTGCAGGCGTGTGTTCTCCTCCTGCAGCAGTTCTCTCTCTGTGCTAATACTGTGAATCAGATGGTCCCTCTCACGCAGCTCCACCTGGAGGCTCCTCTCATCATCATACCGAGCTTGCTGAGTGATTTCAAGAGCTTTCTGTAAATCAGAGCCCCTCTGACGCAGCTCCGCACTGAGGCCTACAGATACACGAAGAAATATGTATATGACGCTGTAAACAATAAAGCTCTGGACTGAGACCTACACAAAAACAAATCCCCTCCCCAAACACACACACACACACACACACACACACAGTACCCTCCAGTTGCTGGTTGTGTTTAATTAGGTCGGCTATCTTGTCCTCGGAGCGACTATTCTGAGCAGCTGCGTCTCTTTTCACCACAGCAAGCTCGTACTCGAGTGTTTGTCTCTGAGCCTCTCCTTTCTCCAACAGAGCACGACATCGAGTTAGCTGAGCCTCAAAGCCTGACACCTACACACACCCACAGACAGACAGACAGACAGTAAAGTGTGATATTAATCCTGTACTTGTGTCTTATTATCGTGAACTGTAACGTCACATCACCTCCTGGTTGTACTTCGAGTTGAGCTCGAGCTTGTCTTTCTCTAACTGGTTGATCCTCCATCTTAGCTCCTCCTCTTTGTCAAAGGTCCGCCCTTCTGTCGGCAGCTGGCCAATCACCTCTCTCAGCCTGGAATGAGAATGACGTCAGTATGCTCGGTTCGGTGATCTGCACTAATGTTTCTCATTTGTGACAGTCAAAGTTGAAAATTAGCGAATTATATTTACTTGTGTTACTGTAATTAAAACTTTTTTGTGTACTTTTACTTTTTAAAGTAGATTTAAAAATCTGTAATTTTACCTTACTCAAGTATGTTTTGTTTGAAGTGTTATTAATATACGTAACTACATTTAAATCATCTGTTACTGAGTAAAACTAAATAAATAAATATAATGCAAGGAGGGGAAAATTCATGCCTCTGAAACTACTGCACTGATTAATTGATGGGTGGAAGAACAAACGTGCAAACAAAAGGACAAGACATTTTTACTCTGAGTGAATTTCAAATGAGCTATATTTTACTTTTACTTGAGTAGATTTTTAAACCAGAAACTTTACTTTTACTTTAAGTAAAATTTCATTGAAGTCACAGTAACTTTTACTTGATTAGAATATTTCATTACTCCACCTCTGACGACTGTCCACTGACCTGCTGATGTCCTTCAGGTCCCCCTGAGAGGACCGGGTCATGGGCCGAGGCTGGGACGCACGCAGAGACACTTTACTCTGACCTCCGTCCCTGCGTCTCGCTCTTTCACGTCCTCCATCACCACCTCGCTGCATCGGTCGACTCTCGGACATGTCCTCGACGTCCTGCTAACGTCCATGTCATCAGAAACACACAAACACACACACAATCTGAGTATTATTTACCCTTAAGCAGGTGTGGCCTGGGAGCTGAAATAAAACGGTTCTGTTTAAATCTGTGTCATTAATAAAAAAAGAATTTATAAATGTAATATATAATTAATACATATAAATATAAACACTGCAGTTCCTGTCATCTGAGGAATGTTTAATAGATTTATTGCTACACAATGAAGCAAAAGATTTCAGTGGGATTTAATCAACATGCAACTAAAACTTATAAATATAAACAGACGCAAAAGTGGTGTGTGTGTGTGTGTGTGTGTGTGTTTTACACATAGATCAAATAAACACAATTATACAAGTATAAGAGAGATAACAACTGACAGTACATATGTGTGTATATGTGTGTGTATGTGTGTATATGTGTGTATATGTGTGTGTGTGTGTGTGTGTGTGTGTGTAGGTGTGTGTGTGTAGGTGTGTGTGTTGTGGTTTACGGTCACTATAGAGCTGCTGCTAGCATTAGCCAATTAGCTAAGTGAAGATAAAGTGACAGTGAATGGGAGTCTGGGATTTCTGTACACTGTCACTCAGACTAGCGTGAGGAAAAGTTGCGTTTCCACGGCGTGTTTCTGCCCATTAAACTTTAATAATGTTACACAATCCGAGGAGTTTTTACCTGACACTGGAGGTCCGTTTAAATCTGACGCCCTTTCGCTTCCGAAACAAACGCGGCGGCGTCACTTCCGCTCACGCGTAAAACTCGAGCGTGCGTCATTGCGTCACTTCCTGTGGATGGTGTTGGGAGGAGGGGTGAACGATCACTGCTTCCACGCTCCTCTGCATCACCTGTTTTTTGTTCTTTTTCAAAAATAGCTTAAAATCTTTTTTATTTCATTTTTTTCGACTTTATGAATGAATGTTTTTTATTTTAAACATTAATTTGCATACAATCGCAAATCATATTTAAAATTGCATGTAATGTCGTGCAATTAGAAATAAAGTTAAAAGTTAAAATTATACTCAAAGTTGAACATATAGTGAGGGAGGATAATAAACACACATCCAGGGTGAGAACATGTGTCATAATTAAATTCCATCCAAAAATCACCCCAAGTGACGTGCGTTATGTAAACAAACATGAGAGTACAAATATATTCACATTAACTTTTTCATGTCTGTGTTATTTGGTATATCTGCTTTGAGATCTTTGTCTGGGAGAGAGCTTGCTGATGCAGTAAAACTCCCTGGTTCTTGTTTCTGGGCTCAGTTTCGCCATGGTGGAGACGCATGAGGAGCTTTATGAGAAGATTCTTTGGAAATCTCATAGTTTGTCTACTTTGTGACATTAATCTGTTCATCTATTAGTTAATTAAAGAACATCTATTGTTGCATGCATTCTGATTTTACAGCATTTCTTCAGTACTGTGTGTGAGTGTGAGAGTGTGAGAGAGTGTGTGTGTGTGTGTGTGTGTGTTTGTGTGTATGTGTGTATTTGTGAGTGTGTGTGTGTGTGTGTCTGTGTGTGAGTGTGTGTATTTGTGTGTGTGTGTGTGTGTGTGTGTGTGTGTGTGTGTGTCTGTGTGTGTCTGTGTGTGTATGTGTGTGTGTGTGTGTGTGTGTTCGTGTGTGTGTGTTTGTGACTGTGTGTCTGTGTGCGTGTGTGTGTGTGTGTTTGTGTCTGTGTGTCTGTGTGTGTATGTGTGTGTGTGTGTCTGTGTGTGTGTTGTGCGTGTGTGTCTGTGTGTGTGTTGTGCGTGTGTGTGTGTGTGTTGTGCATGTGTGTGTCTGTGTGTATGTGTGTGTGTGTGTGTTGTGTCTGTGTGTGTGTTGTGCATGTGTCTGTGTGTCTGTGTGTGTGTTGTGCGTGTGTGTGTGTGTCTGTGTGTGTGAGTGCGTGTGTGTGTCTGTGTGTGTGTTGTGTGTGTGTGTGTCTGTGTGTGTGTGTGTGTGTGTGTGTGTGTGTGTGTGTGTGTCTGTGTGTGTGTGTGTGTGTGTGTGTGATTGTGTGTGAGTGAGTGTGTGTGTGTGTGTGTGTGTGATTGTCTGTGAGTGTGTGTGTGTGTGTGTGTGTGTGTGTGTGTGTGTGTGTGTGTGTGTGTGAGTGTGAGTGTGAGTGAATGTGTGATTGTCCGTGCGAGCGCGTGTGCACTGTCCATGGTGCTGAGCGGCTCCTCTGCTGGAATCCGAAGGAAATCAGAGCTCGCTGTTCTTCATCCAGCCTGAAGTTCCAGTTTACCTTCTCCAGCAGGACAATGTGCAGGCTTTTATTCATTTCTAGAAACTATGTACAGATAATATTGGGATTAGATTGGGGTCCTGATGTGACGTCAGCACCGTAACACAACGCCAACGAAC
>NC_060899.1:16511953-16521953 GCF_014805685.1 Silurus meridionalis
GGTTCCCCAGTGTTCTCTCGCATTCAATCAAAACCCTCACACCGAACCGCCCGAAGGACACAGTGTGTTACAGCATTCAGGACACGCCCCCTGTTTATGCTCTTTCCTTTCTCCTAAACTATTGGTTTGTTTGTTTGTTTATTTATTTGCTTGTTTGTTGGTGTGTTTGTTTGTTTGCTCTTTTTTCCAGCAAGATTTCAGTGATTTCCCCACTGTCAGTGATGCTCTTGTGAACTGTTTCTTTATATTTTTTACTTCTTTGTGTTCCTGTGTAAACCATTATTTATTTGTTTGTTTGTTTGTTTATATTTATTTAACTTCTGTTTGTTCAGTGACATTCCTGCGTATGCACAAGCCGAGTGAGTGTGTGTGTTTTATCCTGTACAGTGTTACACACAGGAAGTAGATTTCCTTCTCTCTGATTGGTGGATGTGATGTTTCCGTCCCTGCAATTGAATAAAACCAACTTTTAACCAGCAGATTCTTCATGATGTGTTTGAAGCAAAGCAGTAACTGATTTCTTTATTTTCCAGGTTAGAATGTGAGGGTTTCAACAAAACACAATTTTTCCATCTTGTTTGTGTGTGTGTGTGTGTGTGTGTGGGGGGCCTTCGCCTTCTTGTTAATCAGTAACGTTAACAATATAGTGTGTGATGAGTTTGGGTTCTGCGTTGTGTTATTTAGTTTGAGGGACACGTGACTGACATGTTTACTCTCAATATCTGCACAAGATTGTTTCCCAGCTACATGTGGGTATGTTTTAGTGAGGGACGTGTCTCACTGATGGGCGTGTCTCAGTGAAGGGTGTGTCTCACTAGTGGGTGTGTCTCACTGATGGGTGTGTCTAGATAATGGTGTGTCTCACTTATAGGCGTGTCTCACTGATGGACTTGTCTCACTAGTGGGTGTGTCTTACTGATGGACGTGTCTCACTAGTGGGTGTGTCTCACTGATGGTGTGTCTCACTGAAGGGTGTGTCTCACTAGTGGGTGTGTCTCACTGATGGGTGTGTCTCACTGATGGTGTGTCTCACTAGTGGGTGTGTCTCACTGATGGTGTGTCTCACTGAAGGGTGTGTCTCACTAGTGGGTGTGTCTCACTGAAGGGTGTGTCTCACTAGTGGGTGTGTCTCACTGATGGGTGTGTCTCACTGATGGTGTGTCCCACTAGTGGATGTGTCTCACTGGTGATGTTTCTCACTGATCGGCGTCTCACTGATGGGCGTGTCTCAGTAATGGTGTACCTAACTGATATGTGTGTCACACTGATGGACGTGTCTCAGTGATAGGCGTGTCTATTGGGTGTGTCTCAATGGTGGGTGTGTCTTATTAATAGGTGTGTCTCACTGATGGGCGTGTCTCACTGATGGGTTGCTAATGAAAACTGTTCAGAATTAGCATAAAAAATTACTGACTTTACTGTCCCTGAGTCACGCCCCCCACAAAATGAAACCCCACCCACTTTTATTCTAAATTGATTTTTAAACATTGTGGTCTGATGTGTGAATGAATATGGGGAAGGTTTATTATCACTCACTCCAATACTGATCAACAACCAATCCCTCATCTATATCCACTAATCATTACAGCAATAACTGTCTCCCTGTGTCACTACACCTCCTCCTGTGTGTGTGTGTGTGTGTGTGTGTGTGTGGACTGCAGTATGTTTTTGTGTTAAACATGAATTAATTAAATGTCATTGTGATGTATCTATTTATCTGCTGTACGGACTTGTTAGTTTTATCTCTGTATATATACACGATATAAATCTATATATATATATATATATATATATATATATATATATATACATATATTTAAATGTGTGTGTGTGTGTGTGTGTGTGTGTGTGTGTGTGTGTGTGTGTGCCTCTCTATCCTGTACTGGATAAACAGAAGCTGTGTCGCTTGATGTGATCACACTAATATCACACACATGCGAAATAAAATGCAGTGTCACTAATGATGAGTAATGAGTCGTGAGTCTCTCTCACTCACACACACACACACACACACACACACACACACACACACACACACATATATATATATATATATATATATATATATATATATATATATATATATAAAATGGAAGATAAATATAGAACAAACCAATTTCACTTAGAACTCTAAAATCATTGACTATAGTTTGTGAAAAACAAGTTCTGGAAACACACACACACATTCTCTAGAAACACACTCATCACTGTATCTGTGTGTGTGTGTGTGTGTGTGTGTGAGTGTGTGTGTGTGTGTCAGGTTTGTCTCTGAGAGTCTCATCCCACTTATTCGGGAATATCAGTCATACAGACACTAGGATGTGTATAAAAGATATGTAAAGGTGAATAAAAGAGAGAATGTATAAATAGACCTATGTGATGACTATGAGAGCATATCAGTACACGGACAAAAAACTGTTGAAGGTTTTACTGTTCTTGAAACAAACTTGATCATCAATAATAAAGATCTGACAGTCGCAGCATGTCAGGAAGGAAAAATAACAAGTCACACAAACTAGTTAAATTACTCCTGGAAGAATAACTAAATAAGTGATTTGGAATATTACCTACTACTATCTCTCTATTTGTCTGTCTGTCTGTCATGAATTAATTTCAATTCATGAAATAAATTGAGGGGGGAAAAAAACAGAAATATTAAGGGGAAATAAATAGTTTAATTGAGAAACAGTTTTTGCTCATCAACCCCAAGTCTTCACCAACGGTGACGTAACAAGGCGACAGTGAATCGCAGTGACGCAGTGTGGCCTCTGGAGGCGCTGTGGAGCTGTACAGCGAGAGAGCGAAATTGGGGGGAGAAAAAGAAGAAGAAAAGCGAGAGGGATTTCCATGAAAAACTCGCGTGTGTGAGTGTGTAAGAGTGTGTGTTCCTCCCTGTGTCTCCTCACAGCTGCTCCTCTAATATTTACACGCGCTTTTATTCCTGACACGATGGACATGAAGAAGAGGATTCACCTGGAGCTGAGGAACAGAACACCGTCGGATGTGAGCTACTGTTTCTCTTATCTTTAGAACAGAAATATCAGGAAGTCTCTCTCTCTCTCTCTCTCTCTCTCTCTCTCTCTCTCTGTCTGTCTGTCTGTCTGTCTCTCTCTCTCTCTGTGTGTGTATGTGTGTGGGTATAATAATAGTTGGTCACGTGACCTGTCCTTGTAAGTTAAACGTTGTTTTATTTTATGTTTATAAATATATATTTACCATAATTTCTGCCATGGAAACGCGTTTAATTTAAAATACGAAACTAACCGAGAGATTTTACAAACCATATACATCTGGTTGGGGGAAAAGGCTCTTTTTCTTTCTTTCCCGCCATGAGCTCTGCGTTCTGTACCGAATCCTGCTCTCTGAGACACACTGCACCCCTTCAACTTCCGGTGTCCGAATCCTACATGAGGAATCTTCGCGCGTAGCTGAGCGTTTATCTGGTCTGATAACTGGTGTGTGTTGTGGGTGGATGTAGAAGGGGTTTTCTGTGTCTTAGTTTTTGAGTCTTAATAATAAAAAAATGAACGGTGATATTTTAAAGCAGGCGTTTACACCGCGTGCCCATGTGGGGTCCTGTCGGGGTGCAGGCTGCGTTGGAGGACGTGGGATTTAATGGAGCGCTTGTAGAGACACACGGCGTGACTGGGTTGCTATGGCAACGTCAGGACCTTCCCTGTGGAGACGTGGTGGTGCTGATGATGCAGAAATAAAATGAAGATAAAGTGAAAGTGTGAGCAGATGATCAGGTCCAGCAGGAGGACGTTCATTTAAGAAAGATAGAGAAGGTGTGAAGTGATATGTACACCATGATCTCTCACGTCACTGTGTGTGTGTGTGTGTGTGTGTGTGTGTGTGTGTGTGTGTGTGTGTGTGTGTCTGTCAGGTGTGTGAACTGGTGCTGGATAATTGTCGCTCTGACGAGGGGAAGGTTGAGGGTCTGACGTCAGAGTTTGTGAACTTGGAGTTCCTCAGTCTGATCAACGTGGGTCTGACGTCCATCTCCAACCTCCCCAAACTGCACAAACTCAAGAAGGTGAGAAAACACACGCACACGTACGTAATGGTATCTGATAGATTCCAGGTTAGTTTTCTAACACGCTGAGAGATGTTGCAGCTCGAGGCTGCAGTCACAGGGAGCTCTGATCTTCATGATCAGTGTCTCAAAAGTGTGTTACCATGTCTGCTATTCTGACCACGTGTGCACCCTGTCACCGAGCAGAACCCGTTCCTGAAGAACACTGGGAACTGTTTCACTGTGCAAGGAGACTGTTGTGAAGGTGATCGTGTGGAAACGTAGATAAATGAAGAACTTTCTTGTAAACAGAGCGAATATCCAAACTTTTTGATACACACACTTATTTATAATTGTGTGTGTGTAGTTGGAGCTGAGTGATAACCGGATCTCAGGTGGCCTGGAGGTTCTGGGGGAGAAGCTGCCCAACCTCACACACCTGAACCTGAGTGGGAACAAACTGAAGGACCTGAGCATGCTGGATCCTCTGGTGAGCTCGAACCTCTGAGGGAGAAGTAGCTTCCTCACGCTTCCTTTGTGATGCTCAGAACCTACTGTGGAGACACTAATGCCCTGCGTGTGTGTGTGTGTGTGTGTGTGTGTGTGTGTGTGTGTGTGTGTGTGTGTGTGTGTGTGTGTGTGTGTTCCAGAGGGATCTACTCCGTCTGAAGAGTCTGGACCTGTTTAACTGCGAGGTCACGACCTTGGATGATTACAGGGCGAGTGTGTTTAAGCTCCTCCCCCAGATCACCTACCTGGACGGGTACGACCCTGAGGACAAAGAGGTGAGCGACTCGGACGCAGAGGGAGGTGATGAAGATGAGGACGAAGGTACACACACACACACACACACACACAGTTTGGAGGTTAAAGGTCATCCAGCAGGATACAGTGTAACTTTACACTCTTCATTACCACACAGTGAACTCTGAGGAAGAGGAGGACGAGGATGAAGATGGAGAGGAGGAGGAGGACGAGGAAAACGATGATGAGGAAGATGAGGATGAAGAGGGGAGTGGAGATGAGGTAACACACACACACACACACACACACACTCTGATCTCTTCATCATGGCACCTGTTAATTGGTGGGAGATTTCAAAGGCAGCGAGAGAATATTTTGTAATCAAATTTGACGTCTTGGAAGCAGGAAAAATGTGAAGCGTACGGATTTGATGGAGTTCAAGTTCGTTTATTTTTTACTAAAAGTTAAAATAAATAAAAAGGAACGACTGATTTCACTAAATGTAGTGAAGTTACAGTTAAAATCTCCCCTAATGGAAACACTTCAGTAAAATACAGAATTAATACAATAACATTACATTTACTTTATTACTGTACACCACTGTTTCTCACACACACATATACACACACACACACACCACACACACCGTAACACTGTGTAACCTGTCACAGGATGAAGACTCTGGTCAGGAGGAGGATGAAGATGAAGATGAGGAGGAAGGTCAGTTCTAGAGCTTCATCATTCACAGTTAAACACACACACACACACACACTCACACACTCACACGCTCTCTGTTTGTAGATGAAGACGATTGTAAAGGAGAGAAGAGGAAACGAGACCCTGAAGATGAAGATGACGATGATGAGGATGATGATTAAGTGTGTATGTGTTCGGGATACTGTGTTTGTGTGTGTGTGTGTGTGTGAGAGAGATGTTTTAATGTGTTAGATCACACCTTATTTTTTTAAACCCCTCTCATGTTGAAGTTTATTAATTTTTGGTTTGTATTTTCTTATACTTTTTCCTTTTTTTTTCTTTTTTCTAAATGCAGTCTGACTTTGTAAATAAAATGTTTTCTAAGAGACTCTGTTGGGTTTTGGTACTGACTTCCTGTTAGTTACCCAGAGGTGGTAAAAGTCCACACAAACTTCACTCAGTAGAAGTGCAGATACTGATGTTTTAAAAGATTCTGGTGAAAGCTGAAGTTCTGACTGCACTTTTTTCACTCACAGTAAAGAAGTTTGAGCTCAGACATGTTCTTCAGTAAGAACGAGAGATTTACTACCTGTTTTAGTGTCACACTGGAACTGAACCTCTCATCATCATCATCATCATATATTAATACAGAAGAATTTTAGATGTTCTCTATTGAATGTATTCAGACTGAAGATCCACAAGCAGAGAAAAGTGATGATCAGGAATATCTCAGAGGGAGTCAGTGATGAGAACATGACTGAGAACAGTCTCATCCACATTAACCCCAGACTTCTTACTGCCCTCTGCCTGCTCACTGTGAGCTTCAGAAACCAGTCTACGTCTGTGGTGTGAGAGAGGAGATGATGCATTAATGATTTAAAAAGCTGCACAATGACAAACATGATGATGTGCTGAAAACAGAGCACTGAGAAGAAAAAAAGACGCCAAACAGATTAAAAGTAAAGTAACGAGTCTGGTGTGAAAATGTAAGAAGTAAAAACTACAAATATTTGTGTAAAAAATTTAATGAGTGAAAGTAAAAAGTTGTCAGAGAAATAAATAGTGACAGTACTGAGCTTAAGTACAATAACAAAGTATTAAAACATCAGACTTTTAGCTTTTTATTGTGACACGTAACTCTAGTAAAAGCGTTTCGTTCCCTCGTCAGCGTCTCCTTTCTTCATATAAGAGACTGAAATATAGAGGGCTTTAAACGAGGTGTTGCCACAGCAACGTGGCAGAATATCAGAGTGAGCACTAATAAAAACCCGCACTAGTGTCAGAGCTGCTGTTTACAACTCATCACCTTTTGACCAATCAGGATGCAGAATTATTCTTTAACAGCTTTTCTATAGCTTTTAGCAAATGAAAAACTACAGAAACAAAAAAATTATTTTAGTGTGTTTATGTAATTTAGAACTTGCAGCATGACGATGATTCATGCTTACGACAGGGTGCCAATATTTTTACACACACACAAAGCGGGTGTAGATAAGAGTGTGAGTTTATTATAAAACTGTACTCTACACATGGCTGAAACACAAACCCGTACAAAAATAAACATCACAACCTCTGTGACTTATTGCTTAGGCTGGTCTCACACACACACACACACACACACACACACACACACACACACACACACACACACACACACACGCTCATGTTAAACCCCCCAAACCACACTGAAGTGATCCTGCATAGATGCAGCAGCAGTCTCAAACACACACACTACTCGTCGTCATCATCTTCCTCATCGTCGTCTTCTTCCTCGTCATCTTCATCTTCCTCATCGTCGTCATCATCATCAACCTCGACCACAGCTTTCTTAGAACCTGCAGATCGGCCAGGGCCTCGTTTGGGAGCTCCGCCTCCACCTCCGGCTCCGCTTCTCGCACGGTATGCAGCCATGTCCTACAGGAAACAGGAGGTAGAGACACTTGAGATGGGGTTCTACAGGTGTGTGTGCTGCACATTTCCTCTAAAACGTCACGAGTGTGATGGACGGTCACCTTCTCGTATTTCTGGCGCAGCGCGGCTGCTTTCTGCTCGTAGGGCGTGCGGTCTTTAGGGCTCTGTTTGCCCCACATCTCGGCCAGCTTCTTGGCGAGGTCTCCGATGGACAGGCCGGGGTACTCACCCTTCACCGTCGGCCTGTGCTCCGAGCAGAACACGAAGAACGCAGACCTGGAACAAGAGCAGGAGATGGAGCACAAGGAACCTCTGTTGATCAGGTTAAAACAGCGGATACACACTTACGGGGGACGTTTTGGAGCGTTGGGGTCCTTCTTCTTCCTCTCCCTCTTCCCCATGCCTTTCGGAGGGATGTAGTTCTTCATCTCGCGATCGTATCGGTCCTTATCGACCTTCGCCTGATCTTCAAATTTCTTCTTGTCGGTAGCAGACAGAGTCTAAAACACACACACGCGTGTTACATCAACTTAACTACACGTAAACCACCACTGAGATGTTCCACACTCAAACACACCTTCCACCGCTCTGAGCAGGTCTTGGAGAACTTGCCAAAGTTCACTGAGGTTTCCGGGCTCTTCTTCTTGTGTTCCTCCCTACAGTTGAGAACGAAGAAGGCGTACGCTGAGGTCCGACCTTTCGGCTTATTCGCATCTTTCACCATGACTGCAACAAAGAGACACAAAAATTGCATCAAATTTACATTTTATTCCAGAAGGTAACCCAAAAATATTCAACTATAATTATTATATTAACCCCAGAATGTCCACGTGATATTATTCTAATGATATTATAAGTGATGTTCTCCCTCAGATTTGTGTGGAAAGATCAACGTTCAAAAGTCCCGCCTTTTTTTTTTACCTCAGAATTTCCAGTTGTTGGTTGTGTAACTGTATATTCGTGTATTTATATTTAATATGTATTTAATCATTAACGTCCACGACAGTGAGAATTTCCTCGGACTAATTCGGTCCATACTGAGAGTGATTTCACGCACAGCTGCCCGATGCTAACGCTAAGCTAACCAGAACAATGGCGCCTCCATTTTCTTTCCCGCTTTAATCCTAACGCCATCGCGTCTTTTCCCATCGAGTCCACACAAACCCCGCCCTCATGCTTCGCGATTGGCTGGCAGGCCGCGAGCGCCGAACGTTAGCCAGTCGGAGCGAGAAGGCGGGATCCCACCGGCCAATCAGCGGACCACAAACCAGATTTGTCGGGAAATGGCTGAAGGAAAAATAACGCTACTCCATTCTTCTCACTTTCTCTCCGTCCTAATCATCCGTGACGCGGTTTATATAGTTATATTTAATTTACACATGAAAAAACCCGTACATTTTTACTATGTTATCAAGAGTGCAAAGTTTGTGTATTCGCAAAAAAAAAAATAAAATTAGTAATAAATATACACTAAGCCTTCCCACCTCCCCCGCGACCCCCCCTCATCTAAACTCACACTAAACAGTTTTTATAGAAATAAATACAATAAAACACGATCAGTAGACACACACACACACACACACCTTAAACATCTAATGCTTTACAGCTTTTATTTTTCCCCCCCAAAGAAATCGGACAATAACAATAATCTCCCTAAACACACATATCACCCGCACTATTACAGCAAATCGCGACACCAAAACATATATTTCTAAACGTTATGTTTAAATAGATACGTAAACAGTGATAAATGTGTTATAATAACATTATTATTATAATAATTCATCACACATACCTGCTACAGACTCACTACGTCTCCACTCTGCTACTGTTTATGTTCTACTGTGGAGATAATACAGCTCACAAGCCCCGCCCACTCACTCTGCTGCCATTGGCTCGAGCTGTAGCTCGTGCCTTCCTTTCCTGTGCTGATTGGTTAACTTGGCTGTCTGTCAGAATTTAAAGTCCAATCACCATTCGGTGCTTGTGATTCTTAGAGCTGATTGGTGGAATGCGATCCATAATAAAGAAAAATAAGTTGTTTATTTCTTCTTTTCTGCTTCAGGGTTTTATTTATACGTGTCTCGGGTTTATCTTTTATTTATTCATATTATCTTCACCTGGTCAATTGCAATGTTATTTTAAACCCGCTGCTATGTCCTTATATTACTATTCAATTGATTGTTTTTTTATGACTTAAATAAGAGAAATGGCCAATTAAAATAAATAATGTAAAACGTATAACATAAAAAATTTAACCCTACATTTCTTCATTAAAAAATAAATAAAAACTTGCAGAATTTATTAAATGTGA
The DNA here is from genome assembly GCF_014805685.1 of Silurus meridionalis. Lineage (NCBI taxonomy): Eukaryota > Metazoa > Chordata > Actinopteri > Siluriformes > Siluridae > Silurus > Silurus meridionalis. Next base: position 16,521,634 of record NC_060899.1, read on the forward strand.
ACGTCTCCGCGCGGTCAGTGTCCCCCCGCGGCGCTCTCCGCTCCAGGCCGGTAGGTGGCGATGAAGCGCTGTACGTGCAGTGATCCAGTCACTAGCAATAATGAGGAAGTAACACGTGGGGTTTGAATGCGGTTGCGGCAGTGTGTGAATTATTTATAAAAAAAAAAAAAAAGTGTTAATTACACGTTCATATCAGGGTTATATCGGAGTCAGCGGTCTTGTGGGCGCTCAGGCTACTGATGGAGGAGTTTCTGGAGCAGTACAAACACCACACCGCAGTGGTATGGAGCTCAAACATCAGCTCAATTATTTACACTGGG
>NC_060899.1:16531953-16541953 GCF_014805685.1 Silurus meridionalis
CCCCTGACTGCTCCTGTAGCGTGGCCATGTGTGTGTGTGTGTGGGGGTGTTAAAGGCAGTCAGTTAGGACACACACACACACACACACACACTGCTGTTAGAGAGCGTGAGTATCTTGCTATAGTATATTATTTAATAGTATATTACTATTTTACTATTTTGATTGTTTTAATCATTGAAGAGAAATCTAATTTTAGTAATTGTGTGTGTGTGTGTGTGTGTGTGTGTGTGTTCTATTTCATTTCATTGCCAGTATGTCACAATAATTGTGTTTGTGTGTGTGTGTGTGTGTGCGTATGTGTGCACGTTTGGGTAAAAGGTCAGTGTGCCTCATGATTGGTTGACTTGCTCTGAGTTCATTACTGATTTTTTTTACTTGGAAATGAAAAATCTAAAGCAGGTTCCTGGTTTACACACATTTTTGACGTGCTACGTGTTTAACTGTAACTGCAGCTACAGTACACACATCAAATGTACAGATGCAGCTCTCAGATTAATCTCACTGTGAAAAGGGTGAAAAAAGGTTTTAACTCCCTGAGTTTTTAGTCACTTACTTAATTTTTTGTACCTTGTTCAGGAGTTGGATGTCACCAACACCAGTAGATGAAGGTTTAAAGGTGAAGATTGTACATACACGCATTATTAGACAGGTGAGTACTATTCTTTAGATCCTGATATACGCTTTTAATATAATATAAACATGTATGTTACCTGTGAAGAGAGAGGAACTCATTACTCAATACACACTCATTTTAAAGTTTAAAGCCATGACAAGAGCAAACATGTTCAGAAGATGATTCACACACACACACACACACACACACACACACACACACACATACATACATCTACCTGAAAACTCACAGTCCAGTGAGTCACTACCTATCGGTAGTGACGCACACACACATAATCCAAATTAAAGATGTTCTAACTCCTTTCTACAGCTTGTATGTGGCTTGTGTGTTTTGTGTCCTTTGGAGTGAGTATCTGGTATCTGATGTGTGTGTTTGCTGGAAATGATTTTGTGATCTGTGGCCTTGGCCTGTGTGTGTGTGTGTGTGTGTGTGTGAGTGTGTGTGTGAGTGAGAGAGAGAGAGTCAGAGATTGATGATGTGTTAAGCATAACATTCTAGATTGCCAGCAAGTCGATCACCGAAAGTGTTTGTTGCCATTCTTTACAATAAAAATGTGTAAGTAATTACACGGTGCCAATAAAGTAAAATAATCTCACTATGTAGGTGAAAGGGATCGGTGTTGGAGTGGACGAGTGTAAATAGTGTTGTGTATTTTAGATTTTCTAGCACAATTTCTGCTCCTTTTTATGAAGGGTGCCAATATTTATGTCACACACAATGGCACAGTTACCACAGTGATTTTATTTTAATTTCATTCATTTCATTTGTAGCACATATTTAAGATTGGACATTGTCTCAAAGCATCTTTACAGAGATAAATAAGTTATAAAGTTGTATTAAAGGGTGTATAAGTTTAGTGTTAATCATAATTATAAGTTTATACCCGATGATTAAGCCAGTGGTGACTGTGGTAAAGGAAAAACGTCCTGAAAATTTGAGGAAGAAACCTTGAGAGGAATAAGACTTAAAAGAAAACCTCAACCTCATCCTCATCCTCATCATCAACACCAAATATCCATTCATTATAGTTCCATCATTGTTGAGGTGCTGTTCAGTGATAGGTGCTGAAATGTCCTGAACCCTTTGTAACAGACTGCTGAGATTAACTATTGTCCAAATCCATCATGTTCCTGATTTACTCAGCAACATTTAACTTCATGTGTGTAATGTTGTGTGAACACCACAGCGACCCATGGTGTGTGTGGGTGTGTGTGTGTGTGGGTTTGTGTGTGTGTGTGAGAAAGAGAGAGAGAGCGAGGGAGCGAGAGGGTGCGGCAGTTTGTCTCTCTCTTATCTCCCCCTCTCCCCTTTCCTGTGTCTCCTGGAAGTGACAGATAGAGACAGAAGGATAGGGACAGGAGTGTGTAAGACTCGTTCATGATGTCCTCATCTGTCTCACTCTCTGCATGGATGCTATTGCATCAGAATCCTAACAATCTGCTGCAGTGCATTCTGGGAATTTTGTTGATCTGGGTGTGTTGTTTGGGACACACCCACAGTGGAGTGATGGTGTTTATGAGGCCTAAAGAACCTGTGATCTGACCTTTTTACTTTGATGTGTCTTCATTTACTGTGTGTGTGTGTGTGTGTGTGTGTGTGTGTGTGTGTGTGTGTGTAGGTTGTAGAGGAGGTTGATTAATGGCTGGTCCTGTGCAAAGATTGCTAGCTGTGGTGAGAATTCACATACACACACACACACACACACACACACGTGCATGCGTACACACAGACTTTAAAAATTCACACCATTCACCTTAACTGTTGATTTCTGTAAAGCTGCTTTGAGACAATGTCTGTTGTGAAAAGCGCTATACAAATAAACCTGACTTGACTTGACTTTACACTATCAGTAACACACAAACACACACAAACACACACACACACACACACACACACACACACACACACACACACACACGAGTGTGTTAGTGAAAGTGTGTATGTGTGTGTGTGTGTGTGTGTGTGTTGTGCTCACTGTATCTCATTTAGTCCTCACAAGGCAGGGTCCAGGTAGAAGAAGTGGGCGAGGTCAGGGGCTCTTTATCACAAGTCGAGCTGAAGCTCGTCCAGTCAGAATCGGAGGCCGGCTCAGAGGTGGAGCTTAATAATGATGTTGCGGCTTTGATGCTACAGCAGAGGCTCAGACAGAGGAAAGCTATTGTTTATCTGGCACTAACGGGACTGCTAATTTTTACTACAGGTACACACACACACACACACACACACACACACATACATACACACACTCTCGCAGAGTTCAGCATAGCGTGGGTGTGTATGTCCTGGGTTCCACAGCGTTTCTTCTGGGGTATGTGTCGTCTCGGAGAATGTGCCCTCTCTGTGTGGATGAGGGGGAGCTGGTGTTAGTCGATGACACGGCTGGGTCAGACCATTCTCCAATGACGGGGGCGATGTACCTGGGGGAGCTGAGAGACATGCTGAAGAAATACCTGCAGGAAGAGAAGATCGAGGACACTGTCAGGTCAGAGCGCCGTTTACACTCCACACTCTACATAGTGACTGTTTGAGAGTGAGACGCTGAGAGCGGAACCTCTAGAACCACTTTGATGTTTGTGATCAGGGGAGTGAGCAAGACGGCTCATCCTGCAGGCTCCTCAGAGGGACATGCTTTAGCCATGGAGATACTGCAGAGTTTCCAGAACCTCCACATGGACCACACGTGGACTGACTCCCACTACGCCACATTGCAGTTTCCTTCCAGGTGTGTGTGTGTAGGTGTGTGTGTGGGTGTGTGTGTGGGTGTGTGTGTATATGTGTGTAAAATTGGGTATGTGTGTCTCAGGACTCAGAGGAACGCACTGTGGTTGGTTGATGCTGAGGGGGTGGAGCTTGAGGAGATTCTGTTAGACCGTGCTGATTACTGCGCGTACAGTGCTACAGGAACAGCTACGGTATACAGTCATCACCATGGCAACGGCAACAGTGTATAATGCATGTATTGGATATTATTATTATTATTATTATTATGTCTGTAATGTGTTTGTGTGTGTGTCTGTAGGGAGGTGTGGTTTATGTAAATTACGCCCGTCAAGAGGACTTTAATCAGCTGAAGGAGATGGGCGTGGCTCTGAATGGCTCCATTGCTGTAGCGAGGGTCGGCGGTGGCATGAGCTTCGCTGAGAAGGTTTGGCATGCGCAGGAGGCAGGTCATGTGGGCATCCTTATTTACCCAGACCCTGCCGACATCCCTCAGGATCCACGGCGACTTGGACTCCATAGCAACGCCGCTATCTCCGAACATGTACGTAGAAAGGAAAAAGAAAGAAAGGAAATAGTGAATTAAAACCTGTTTTTCATAGCAACAGATTAATGTTTTTTATAATCGTGTTTATTACTAATTAGTTCCTGATGTGTGTGTAGGTGCACCTGGGATCAGGCGATCCCTTTACTCCTGGTTTTCCCTCTTTTAATCACACCCAGTTCCCACCCACTCAGTCCTCAGGGCTGCCAATCATCTTGGCTCAGCCAATCAGTGCCAACGTGGCTTCCAAACTACTCAGGTAGCTCCGCCCACCAGGTCAATTATTTACTCAGCAGAAGTGATGCAGTGATTTTTCCTCTCACATGCGGTATGTCTCTCTCTATCATGCCCCGCCCCACTCCAATCTGCGTCCAGTCAGCTGTCGGGCGTGGCGTGTCCGCGGGGGTGGAGTGGGCGTCTCCCATACGTCCGCTGTGTTCTGGGTCCAGAGTTTTCAGCCTCAGACGGCCGGAAGGTAAAGATGGCCGTCTATAACACAATGAACTCCATCCTGCTGAACAATATTTTTGCCTCCATCGAGGGCAAAGTTGAGCCTGGTAAGTGTGTGTGTGTGTGTGTGTGTGTGTGTGTGTGTGTGTGTGTGTGTGTGTGTGTGTGTGCGCGCATGTGCGCGTGTGTTGTTGATAATGATACCGAATTAATCTTTTATTCCACAAAAACAGACAGAATTGGTATAGTATAGTAAAGTGGGCGTGGCTAACCTAGTGAGTAAAAGAAAAGTGAGCTGTTAATCAAATGTGCTTATTGGAATATTAGGCCACTCCCATTGTGCTTGTGTCAAATCAAGTTGAGTTCAGCTGCTGCAAATTTTTTGTCTGTTCTCTCTCTCTCTCTCTCTCTCTCTCTCTCTCTCTCTCTCTCTTTCTCTTTCCTCTCTCTCTGTAGATCAGTATATAATAATGGGGGCTCAGAGGGACTCATGGGGTCCAGGAGCTGTCAAGTCCGGTGTAGGAACTGCAATTCTGCTGGAACTTGCGCGAACTTTCAGTACCATGGTGCAGAATGGTACACACACACACACACACACACACACACACACACACACGGAGGAACAAAACTATTCCATACAGTTACACTCAGATCTTTCTCTCTCGGTTTCTCTCTGCAGGATTTTCTCCCAGACGCAGTTTGCTTTTCGTCAGCTGGGATGCCGGAGAGTTCGGGAACGTTGGTGCTACAGAGTGGCTGGAGGTGAGGAGTGTGTGGTGGAGGTGAGGAGTGTGTGAGGAGTGTGAGGTGGTGGTGCGTTGTGTGTGTGATGGAGCACACTGGACGCTGTGTAACACTTTTATATTAATGATCACTCTCAGGGTTACCTGTCCATGTTACACCTGAAGGCCGTCGCCTACTTCAGTCTGGACCAGGCAGTCATGGGTAATCACTCATCTGACCAATCAGCTTCTCTCACCACATATCTCATCTCCATTATGCATTGATCATGTGTGTGTGTGTGTGTGTTTGTGTGTGTTTGTGTGTGTGTGTGTGTGTGTGTGTGTGTGTGTGTGTGTGTGCGTGCACACAGGTGATGATACTTTCTCTGTGTATATGAGCCCTTTGCTTGCCGACCTCATCGAAGGAGCCATGAAACAAGTTTGTGTCTTACTCTCTTGTGTGTATGTGTGTGTATGTGTGTGTGTATATATATGTGTGTGTGTATATATGTGTGCGTGTGTGTGTGTGTGTGTGTGTGTGTGTGTGTGTGTGTGTGTGAGTAGAACAAGGGATTATCATTGTCATCTTCATCATCATCAACATCATTATGATTTGTGTGCAGGTTGAACACCCGAAGCACGTGGGTCAGTCCATCATGTCGGTGGCTGAAGGTCAGGGTGGATGGAGGAGCAGGTCAGCATAAAGCTCCTCCTGAGTCTCCTCAGAATTTACAAGCCATAAACAAGTCCATTAAAAATATAAACAACACTGAATGAAAAATGTATTCTGGGGCAATTGATATAATATCTGTGTGTGTGTGTGTGTGTGTGTGTGTGTGTGTGTGTGTGTGTGTGTTTGTGTGTGTGCTGCAGAGTAAAGCCTTTGTATCTGAACAGCGGGGCGTATAGTTTCACAGCATTCGGTGGTGTTCCTGCCATGGAGCTGCGCTTTCATGAGGTCTTTATACACACACACACACACACACACACACACACATTGTGATCTTATATGTGAACATATCTTTTAGACTGCTAGTATTTTTATGTATATATATATATATATATATATATATATATATATATATATCCTGATGTGTAATGTGCAATATGTGTGTGTGTATGTTGTGTGTATGTCAGGAGGGTCACGTGTACCCGTTTGTGAACACGCAGATGGACAGTGTGTTGCACCTGCAGGAGCGTCTGCAGGGCCGTGTGTGTGTGGTGGGCCGCACTGTGGCTGAACTGGTGGGACTGATGGTGCTGAGACTCGCTCATGATCACATCATCGCTCTGGACATCACACACTACAGCACAACCGCTCTCAAACTCAGCGTCCTACTCACAAAACTGTCTGCAGAGCTCCAGGTACACTTTCTCTCACACACACACACACACACACACACACACACACACACACACACACACACATACTCACACATACTAACACACACACGCACACACATACACATACACACACACACACACACACACACACACACACACACACACACACATACTCACACATACTAACACACACACACATACACATACACACACACACACACACACACATACATACACACACACATACATACACACACACACACACACACACACACACACACACACACACACACACACATACATACACACACACACACACACACACACACACACACACCACATACACACCACATACACACACATGTACATATACACATACTCACACACACACACAAACACACACACACCATATACACACACACAGACACACACACACACCACATACACACCACATACACACATACACATACACACACACACACACACACACACACACACACCACATACACACCACATACACACACATGTACACATATACACATACTCACACACACACACAAACACACACACACCATATACACACACAGACACACACACACACACACACACCACATACACACACATATACACATATACACACACACACACACACACACACACACACACACACACACACACATGAATATGAAATTTCAGACACGTGGATTTAAGGCCTGGAAACTACTTGAAAACAAATCTAGGTCCTTTGCACTTGAATGTTACCAGTGAACTCCATTACGTTCAACAGATTTAATTAAGTTCCTTTAAACACATCTGCTCAAAACTGTCTAAATTCATTATACCTTTACATTTAAAACATAATACAGTGACCCTTTCGCCCGTCTCTCTGCCTGGTATCTCTCTCTCTCTGAGGCTGGTGTTTCTCTACTCTTAATTGGTGTCGCCGGACTGAAACAAAGCGCACTGATAAATCTCATCATCTGCAGGTGTTTCTTTCCGCTCGTTCCGTCTGGCTCTGATCTTCACTCGCTCACCACTGGCACAGTGCCTGTTAGTGGGTGGATTTATTTATTACACAGCAGGTGAACATTTTGTCCTCAAAGTTGATGTTAAAAGCAGGAAAAATGGGTGAGCGTAAGTATTTGGGCGAGTTTGACGAATAGTGATGTCTAGAAGACAGGGTCAGAGCATCTGACCCTGTCGGGGGTTTTGTGGGCTGTTTCTAGTCTTCAGTGGTCAGTACCTATCAAAAGTGCTCCAAGAAAGGAACAGTGGTGAACCGGCGACAGGGTCGAGGGCGACCGAGGATCATTGATGCACATTGATGCTCATTGAGCGAAGGCTGGTCCGTGTGTTCCGATCCAGCAGATGAGCTCTGCTGAAGAAGTTCATGCTGGTATGATCGAGGCAACAAAAAAAAAGGGGACCTAATACAATAGGCAGGTGGTCATAATGTAATGCCTGAGTGTGTGTGTGTGTGTGTGTGTGTGTGTGAATTTTATATAAAATAAATGGTGCTTCAAAAAGTCCTTAAAAGTCCTTGAATCTGGTGTTCATCCAAAGGAGTGGAAACCCTGATGGTAATACTGTAAATTACTGTTTGTGTGTGTGTGTGTGTGTGTGTGTGTGTGTGTGTGTGTGTGTGTGTGTGTGTGTGTGTGTGTGTCAGGCACGGGGTCTGTCCCCTCAGTGGGTGTACAGTGCGAGGGGAGATTACAGTCGAGCGGCTAAAACACTGCAGGAAGCCATAAAGAACACAGATATACAGGACGAGAGGATGACACGACTCTATAACACACGCCTAATGAGGGTAAAACACACACACACACACACACACACACACACACACACACACACCAGTCAATTTACACACCCAGTTTGTTTATCTGTGTGTGAAGGTGGAGTACTACTTCCTGTCCCAGTACGTGTCGGTGGTGGAGACTCCGTTCCGTCACGTGCTGCATGGGCGTGGAGAACACACTTTGAGCGCTCTGACTGAGCATCTCTCCCAGCTGCGCTCTCATCCTCACCTGTTCAACGAGGCACGCTTTCGCCGCCAGCTCGCGCTCTTCACCTGGACGCTGCAGGGAGCGGCCAACGCGCTGAGCGGCGACGTCTGGAACATCGACAACCCCTTTTAGAACCGTAACCCCCATCCAACCTGTTAGAACTCCCCTGGACTGTCCTCAAGCCAAGAACCTGCAAAATCCCTTTACATCGAATTAGTTAAGAACATTTAGACACCATTTAAAACTCATTATATAGAGCCAGGAGAACCAGTATAGCTCCAAGACTCACTACGCTGTTCTAGAATCATTAAAGATTTGGTTCTGGAAATTTCTCCACAGATTCAATTATGGAAACTTGAGGATTTTTCTAGACAATTAAAAAATTGACTCTAGAACATGTGGAACCGTGAAGAACCTTTGGTTCCTAGAACTAGAGTTTATTCTGATGCCATCATAACTAGAATTAGCTAGTTTAGTTTCACCCTTAATGATTAACATGTTCTAAAGAATTGAGTGTGTGTGTGTGTGTGTGTGTGTGTGTGTGTGTGTGTGTGTGTGTGTGTGTGTGTGTGTGTGTGTATACAAGGTGGTATCAAAAAGTTTGAACACGCTCTGTTTACAAAAAAGTTTTATCTTAAATACTTTTTATTTATCTAAGTTTCTACACGATCACCTTTAGGATAGTTCCCCTGAACAGTAATACAGTTCTCACAGTTTTATTCTGGAACAGAACTGGATCTTCACCTTTGGAAAGAAGGCAAAGTCTGCAGGAGCTACATCTGATGAGTAGGGTGGGAGCATGTTGTTTCCGGCAAGAAACTCACGTGTGAGGAGGAGATTGGTGATTTTGGCACACTGATTTATGAAGGTCGGTTCTCTCTGTTCATCTGTTAGCGAGTTTCAAAATTAGTCTCGAAACTTTTTGTTCCCACCTCGTATGTGTTCCTCTCTTGTTAGTTGGTGACTGATAGACAGTGATGATTACGCTGTAATTAATTTTTATTACTGAGTGATAACATGGTTAATTGAAGCAGTGATTATCGAGGGCAGTGTCCATCATAATTATGACAGTCATACTGTCGTCCAATCAGAAAGCAGCATCTGCTATTCACTGGTGACATCACTGGGTTCCGTTGTACCAGTAATGAAGGAGAATCGAGTCGCGTCTGGGTCCTGTGTGACATCACTTCCTCTGTAGCAGTAATGTCAAGAGTGCTGAACCGCTGTGTCTCTCCCTCAGAGAGATGATGTGTGGTGTGGTGTTGTGGATCTCATGGAGTTCATGCTCTGAGTTTGTGATTGTATTGATGATGGGATGACGACAGAAGCCTGGTGAGACGAACTCCAATAAATTATTTTACTTTCAGAAACAAAGAAGTGCTTTATTGTATCACATTTCATCTAGATGTTTGTATAAAACCTTGTGAGCACCTGAGATGAGATCAGATGTTTATCTTATCAAAACGTGTGTATGTAGCAAGAATTTTCTTATTGTACCCATGTGTGTGTTTTTGTGTGTGTTTCTGTATAACTGCCAGCTGTAAGATGATTGACAGGTTTATAATGACCTGTTTTTAT
>NC_060899.1:16546953-16551953 GCF_014805685.1 Silurus meridionalis
TTCTCTAGTTCTCTGTTCTGGAGTGTGTTTTGTCTGTGTTCTATTTTTGGTTCTTTAATGTTACCCAATTTACTCTTATTGGCGTTTTTATATTATTGGTTATGCTTTAACAGGATTTTATCTGTTATGTTCGGCCTCTAATGTGTGATGTTTGTGTTTCCTGAATCTCCTGCCCTGTTCTTGAGTCTTTTCTCTTTTGTACGACTTTCTGTTTTGTACGAGTTTGTTTTTTGCCATTGTGTTAAATGCTAAAAAGAGACTTTGTTCGTTTTTTTCAGTGTGTTGCCTGAAGTATTTTTTCTTGTTTGGATTCCGAGATCTGTATTATATTTTTGTAATATATTTTGGGATTTTTATTCTCAGCCATTTTTGTTCCTGTTGACTTTAATAATGAGATATGGATTGTTTGTCATGGTTTCTAGCACGTCCTGTGTCGTCTGCATCCTGAAACGGATGTAAACAAGACCACAGGCTTTTCCCTGCAGTCTGCTCATAGAGAGGTGGTAACTCAGTGGTTAAGATGTTGGACTTCTGACTGAAAGGTTGTGAGCTCAAATCATAGCTCTGCCAAACTGCCACATCTGGGCTCAGCTGTCAGGTGCTCAGTTGTATAAAGGAGATGAAGGTAAGTCGCTCTGGATAAAGGCATCTAATAAACTCTATAAATGTAAATGTCTGAGTGTCTCTGGCTGGATTTTTATTCATAGCTTCAAAGAATCATTGAGTCTGTATTATTTATAACAATATTTATTTGAGTACACAAAAAGAAAATATTTGAAAGGATAACTAATAATCTGTGAGATCTGTTAGCTAGTAACTATTCTGGAACATCACGGAAACTCAAGAGGCACTGGGTCTGATAGAGGACTGAACTTATGCGTTGGTGTTACTGATTTATTCACTGGAGTTAGACGAGCTGTGATGAACTACAGGCGTCTCCTTCGATTCACTCGAGCTGCTGGAACTGCTGGAGCTGCTGCTGGAGCTGCTGCTGGAGTCGCTGGAATTGCAGGAGTCACTTGAGTCACTTGAGTCACTCGAGTCACTTGAGTCACTGGAACTGCTGGAGCTGCTGGAATTACAAGAGTCACTTGAGTTGCTTGAACTGGAACTTGAACTGGAACTTGAACTGGAACTTGAACTGGAACTGGAACTTGAACTTGAACTGGAACTGGAACTTGAACTTGAACTTGAACTTGAACTGGAACTGGAACTTGAACTTGAACTGGAACTGGAACTTGAACTTGAGTCATTGGGGATGCTAGGCCCTTGTGTTGTTGGGGCGTGACCAGGGTCATCACCTAACCATCCGAAATCATCAAACTCAAAGCTAAAATCTGCACTTTGGACCTTCTCTGTTTTTGCATTCTGTCCATTTCCTGTTTCTTTTATTCTTCCTTTCGCTGCTGCTTTTGTTCCACCCTTTGATGTATTTCTTTTCCCTTTCCCAGAGGTGGCAGTGTTTCGCTTGTTCTCTCCATCATTATGTGTGTTCTCTGCATCCTCGTTGTTCTCCACATTCTCTGCGCTCCGAGGTCTCAGGCGAGCACGCTTCAAATGTATTCCTCTCACACCTGAGAAAGGAAGTGAGGTGTCCTGGCTGATGTTTACAGCACTGGGTGGAGCAGTCAGAGTGGAGAACCTTGGGGTTCCAGGGATATTCAGCTCTGTGGACTGTGTAACGGTCAGATCAGAGGGAACTTCAGGATTGAGGTTCGGAGCAACTGGCAAAGTTCTGGCTTCCAGGTTAGGTGTAGTGTGTTGCGGGGTCATGACTTGCAGAGTCTGCTGAGATGCTGGAATGGGGTTCTGCTCAGGAGCCACGAGGGAAGTGTGTGTTCTTCCAGGAGAACGCCAGTATGTCTGAGGGAGAGGAAGCAGAAAGCTGCTTCGTGAAGGACTCACCTGAAATACACAACATACACCACAGTCCCTCAGACAATGACTATAGATTAAGAAATGTCATCTGGTTAAGACGGCTGTAGCAGAGCACATCCACAAACAGTGTGTGTGTGTGTGTGTGTGTGTGTGTGTGTGTGTGTGTGTGTGTGTGTGTGTAGTTTGCCTCGTGTGGTTTTGGGCGTAAGTGTAAATTCTGTTTCCAGCCTCACTGGAGCACGCTCTTATAAAACATTTAATTTCTTTCACAGTGAAACACAACTTACCACTAACACTGAATCAGCTGCTCCAGTCCCTTTAAAATCTCCACTTCCTGTTAGAGAGAGAAGGAGAGAGAGAGAGAGAGAGAGAGAGAGAGAGAGAGAGAGAGATGAGAGAGATGAGAGGGAGGGAGAGAGGGGGATGGAGAGAGAGAGAGAGAGAGAGAGAGAGAGAGAGAGAGAGGATGAGCTAAAATTAAATATGAAGTTGGAGTTGCAGTAGTATGAGTTTGAGGACTTTGAGTTGCAGTAGTATGAGTAATATGAGTTGTATAAATATTGAGTGATGAGGATGTGGATCTTACTGACTGCATCTCCTCCACATGGGGAACCTGAAAGAACCCCCACATACATGCAGTCTGATTAGTTCACTATAAGATTGGATTCTTGCTGAATTTAACAAAGCTCTCAGTAACCCAGAGTAATGAAGTGTAACGTACAGGAAGAGCAGTGAGGGAGCCAAAGAGGAACAACAGCAAGACCTTCATCATGATGACGGATCTGTTCAATAGCACAAGAGAAATGATCACATAGTAACGTTTATTATTACAATTATTCATCAACACACTGGAAACTCAAAGATCAGAGATGTTTACATCACTGCTGAATTACACAGAAATACTGTTTACTGAGTCACATGATCGGTCCAACACGTGACGTCATAATGGGGACGTTTTGTGTATCAAGTGTTGTGTAGATATTTGTGTGAATTGAGATGATGCTAATGATAAATGTCAGGATTAGTAGATTCTATTGATCAGTAAACACCGTGCAGTGCATGCTGGGACTTTTACCCATATGAATGTGTGAAATCTGCTGATCTCTGTGCATTACAGAAAATACCTTTCGTGTGCTACATACTGCCTGTAAGTAAGTGCCCCCTTTGCTAATTTACCTAGTTAAATCATGCTGTAATTACATTATTCACTTTATTAAATCATTTAATCAACCAATCACTTAATAATCAATAAATAAACAAATTTTACCTGTCCTCTCGCTCTCCCTCTCTCTCTCTCTTTCAGAGTCTCTCGTTCCACAAACAGCAGGAGTGATGGAGGTTCACCTGTGTACCTGTGAAACCCTGCAGTGCTTTATATAAACACAGCCAGGTAAAACATACACACACACACACACACACACACACACACACACACACACACACATATACACACACACACACACACACACACACACACACACACACACACACACACACACTCACACACACACAGAGCTATACTTAGGATAAAGTTAACCCGCACATTGTTAATGACTAGGGTTCAGCGTATCAATAACAGGCGTTAGTGTGTAAAATGATACCTCCATCTATCCTGCACTACAATTACACACACACACACACACACACACACACACACACACACACACACACACACACACACACACACACCGACACACTCAAGGAATGCAGTGGTGATATAACAACCCTAACCATATTTATTTGAAAAATCTAAGTTCTGGATGCTGATTGGTCAGAAGGTGTTGATTAGTTCTCAGTAGCAGCAGCTCTCACAGTAGTGCAGGTTTATATCAATGCAGTTCTGATATATTATCATTTCCATAGTAACACCTTATTCACAGCGACCTGTCGAGTGAGCTCTGTGTGTGTGTGTGTGTGTGTGTGTGTGTGTGTGTGTGTGTGTGTGTGTGTGTGTGTGTGCAATGACTTTCTATTTCCTCTAACACTGATCATATAGGAGTGTGTTTATTCTCCTTCACATGGACGATGTGTCATCAGATAAAGTGGACACGGGTGTGTATTACACTTTATTACACACTATTACACATTATTATTATAGATTATTACAGATTATAAGTGGCAGACATAAACAAGGGAAAAACTCTCTCTTTACTCACTGATTTCAGTCTACTAAACTGTGATTCACCACTAAAACTCTGTGTGTGTGTGTGTGTGTGTGTGTGTGTGTGTGTGTGTGTGTGTGTGTGTGTGTGTGTGTGTGTGTAAATGGCAGTGTAATAATATCCACAGAGCAGCATAAATATGGCATTCGAATGAAAATGCAGCCCACTTTGAAAAGGTGGGTGTGGTATTGCAGTGCGTGTGTGTGTGTGTGTGTGTGTGTGTGTGCGCGTGTGTGTGAGATGAAGACGAGTTACTGTTACTGCCCACAATTTACCAACAGTTAGGGGTTTCACTTAAAATTGAGGATGTGAAGCTAATAACTATTGTAATGTTGTTGTCTTTTCGGTTTGGCGCCTCTGCTGGCTGTAACGTGAACTGCAAATGGAAACTAGCCACACCCACTGCATGGAAAAGTTTTATTTATAAAACCCTACACTTTCTTAAAAATAAAACGAAAGTGCACCATCTTAAAAAATACGTTGAATAAACACACAGAAAACTGTAACAGCTGCACAACCAGTGCATTGAGATTTATTCATTTTTTATTTACCATCTAAAATAAAAACCATGCTTCTGGAGTACAAGATTAATCTAATAAGAACATCTCTCACATCTTTATATTGTTACATGCCTTACAGATATTTGTGGCTCTCAGTATCGTTACAGGCAGTATAACTCGAGGTAAAGGATGTTTTTGTTTAAAAAAGGAAGCAATTCATTCATTCCTGAGAGAAGAAAAACAGATCAGCTACATCAATCACAGAAAAGCCGTCCAAACTAAAACAGTGTCATGGCCGTTCCAGAGACCTGCAATGAAAAAGAATCCTTTGCTAACAGTATGCATGATTGCTAATATAGAAATTGAATGCTAACATTTTAACAAGAACTAGCGGTTAATTGTTGAAAACTTGCTACTTTTATGTGTATTCGATTTTATTTGCTTTCCTCACTGCTACTGG
>NC_060899.1:16559453-16586953 GCF_014805685.1 Silurus meridionalis
TGAGTGAGTGAGTGGGTGTGTGTGTGTGTGTGTGTGTGTGTGTGTGTGTGTGTGTGTGTGTGTGTGGTTGAAACATTTAAAAAGCACCCACTGGCTCGACACCACAGAACCTTCACCAGCACATCAGGACTGAGGAGCTGCTCACAGGTAAAACCTCTTATCTTACACTCTTCTGCTGCATTCACACACTTTTCCACAGCAGTCTGATCTCTATGCAGCGTTATTATCGAGTCTGATCTTTATGTACAGTGGCGTCTAATGTTTATGCACAGTTATAATGGTGTCTGATCTCTAGGTAGAGTTAAAATAAAGTCTGATCTCTATGTACAGGTATAACAGAGTCTAATATTTATGTGCAGTTATAATGAAGTCTGATCTCTATCCACAGTTATAACAGAGTCTGATCTCTATGCACAGTTATAATGGAGTCTGATCTCTATGTAGAGGTATAACAGAGTCTGATGTTTATGTACACTTATAATGAAGTCTGATGTCTATGTAGAGGTATAACTGAATCTGATGTTTATGTACAGTTATAATGGAGTCTGATCTCTATGTATGGATATAATTGAGTCTGATCTCTATGTACAGTTATAACAGACTCTGATGTTTATGGGCAGTTATAATGGAGTCTGATCTCTATGTTTAGTTATAATGGAGTCTGATCTCCATGCAGAGTTATAATGTAGTCTGATCTCTATGCAGAGTTATAATGAGTTTGATGTTTATGTACAGTTATAATGGAGTCTAATCTCTGTGTTCAATTATAATAGAGTCTGATCTCTAATAAGTTTCAGTATAGTGCTGTAATACCAGAGTCTGATCTATGAGAGTATCTGTGTCGTACAGGAGGGTAATAATGGAAATGCAGTTCTCTGTGCTGTTGCTGTGTGTGTTGAGGATCACTGAAGGATTTCCTGTGAGTAATAAACTGCTTTATTTACTCATTTAGCTGACACATTAACCTGACCTTAACACGTGACCTTAACACGTGACCTTAACACGTGACCTTAAAACGTGACCCTAACACGTGACCTTAACATGTGACCTTAATACGTGACCTTAACAGCGCACTTTAAAACTGTGAAACTATCACTGTTAGGTTTCCTCCCAGTTGAGTTTGGCTCCGTCCCAGTCCTACACCCTCCTGGTCCCTGTTAGTGTTCTGGGCTTGAATGGACCACAGGTGGTTCTGGTACCAGTAAACACTGACTGGACAGCACAGAGGAACCAGAACCCAGCAGCTCGGTCTGAACAGACACACACACTCACAGAAGCTGAGCAGCAACACGTAAGTGCTGAGATAGAGATGTTTTCTAGGTGTTCATAAATTCTTGGTGTTAAAACGGGTTCTCGGTTCCACAGATGAACAATCGGGACTTGGTGGAGAATCAGAATGTAAACCGTCCATTCCTGCAGCTACCAACAGTCTCGCCTGATACGCCCACACCTGAGAATCCCCTCCCACAGGGGCAGGTCAGAATTCTCTTATTATATTTATCTTACTGGAATAAAAAAAGAGAATGAGGAGAGGATGTGAGGGAACGAGGGTTTACAGCTGCTATAACACAAGTGACAACAGGAAGTTGCTTCACAGAACATGGAATGTAATTAAAAATGGATAAAAACATTACAAATTCTTTAATAAATAAATATTAAAATTGTGGGTAAAGTTCTGTGAAGTTAGAGCTGTACATGCTCAGAGCCGTGCTGCTCTCTGGACTGGACTGTAACACTGCTCTCATATAATAATGTGTGGATTCACATGAAGGTGCTGCCCGTGTGGAACTCCATTCCTGGTGTGGTCCCTCTGCAGCCTGGAGCGGTGTGTACCACACGCACACACACACACACACACACACACACACACACACACACACACACACACACACAGTCATAGGATCATGGTCATTAGTCTCCACCTCTCTTAAATAAGTTCCCTGTTGTGTAGAATGGACAAGTGTTGTTCCCTGTATGGACGCCCCCTGCTGGAGGAGCAGCTGGAGGAGCAGCTGGAGGACAAAGACAGGTATTAATGCACTTACCACAAAGATTATGTGTGTGTTTGTATGTGTGTGTGTGTGTGTGTGTGTGTGTGTGTGTGTGTCTAACTGTACATGTGGTGTGTTTCAGGTGGTGTCGGTTGCTCAGACAGCAGCACTGGTGAGTTACTCTGCACAGGGTTAAAGCTGAAACACAGATTTCACACACACACACACACACACACACACACACACACACACACACACACACACACACACACACACATATATATTAGGTACTTCTTGAGGCGATTTATCCTGTACATTTCACTACGCTGGCTGACTTTAAGGTAGTTAATGCTGGTGGTTGTCACGGTAACACTGCATGTATATTTATTATTTTTATATAAAATATGTGCTAAAATACATTTTATTTTTGTTTAATGTGACGTCATTTTCTTTCAGTCCAATTCAGAAAGTTCCGAGGAGGGAGATGCACAGGTACCGGTCCAAACATGTGCACACACACACACACACACACACACACACACACACACACACACACACACACACACACACAGAATTCTCTTTTTACTAAATCAGTTTAAAGACATTGTAGTAAATTTTCTCATTCTTCTCTCGTTTTTTTTCTCCCTCTCTCTCTCCCTCCCCTCTCTGTCAGGTGATCTATATTTTGCCGGTTAGTGCTGAGATCTCAAACATGGGAATAATGGAGGGTGTTCAGGGAGCTGTGGATCCCAAACTCACCCCTGACCCCAATCCCAACGCTAACCTTCACTTTAAACCCAACCCTAACCCGAATCCTGAGTCTAACCCGGGTCATCTACAGTTCCACAACACCCCCGCTCCCAGCACCGCTCCCAGCCCTGTCCTTCCTGCAGGCGTCCAGGACATAACTGACCCTCTAGGAAAAGTGCCCCCTAGTGTCAGTGCAGGTCAGAGCACACAGACAGGAGGCACTACGACTTCCTGTAAACACAAAGCTGAAGCAGCTCATGCCAAAGCTAACAAACCAGTGCTGTAACACACAAACACACACACATACACAATTAACAGTATTTGTATCATTTCTATTTGTAATGTTTATTAGTTTATAAATTATAATTGAAACAATAAGATTTTAATAAAGTCACTCTGTAAAATATCACATGCTCATCTCATGCATTTTATTTCAATAAATTTATTATTTTCCAGTGATGGCTTCTTCTGTATCAGCTCTACATGCCGGATAGTGTGTGTGTGTGTGTGTGTGTGTGTGTGTGTGTGTTTGTTTCACCTTGACCACATTACAATAAGTACAGTGAGGATTACTGGCTCATTAGTCCAGGTTGTATCTGTTGTGTCAGCGATCCACTGATATCACATAATCCTATTATGTTACATTATACACACACACACACACACACACACACACACACACACACACACGTCTAGCCATACACTTGCTTACAGGTACAAATAATGTGGTGAAAAGTTTTTTTAGATAATTAATTTGATTAATAAATAAACTACAGCGTGATTATTAATTTAACTCTGATTACTTGCACATAATCTCACACACACACACACACACACACACTGAGGAGATACTAATGATAGTCAGTCTAAACCTTCCTGTATATACAGTTTCATTTAGTGTAAAAACTAGAGCCACATGCTTGCAAGACAGATCACTATGGCAAAGGACGAAATCTAGCTAGAAAATTGAACCTTTCCTGATCTTGTTCTTGAAAACACCTGAAATACGAGACGCAAATCCAAACACGTGATCGCTGAGCAGATAACGAGAGAGAAGTGACAACCTGGACGTCTTAACGTTAAAAATGATATCTGAGAAACACTAAAGTTGTTCTATTGAACATTTCAGTGTGTGTCAGACCGCTTCAACTAAGGAAGCACTGAGGATTTCAGATGTGATTCCAGATGTGTAGATTTTTTTTTTTTAATAATTCATTGTTCATTGTCAATTTAGAGGTTAACAATTTCATATTTATTTCATATAAAGCTTTTTGACTATTTATATATATTTATCTACATTCCATAATTATATATTTCATCTATTTATCTTTTTGTCTGTCTGTCTGTCTGTCTGTCTGTGTGTGTGTGTGTGTGTGTGTGTGTCTGTCTCAGCTGTTTTAATATGAACCTCATCCATATTTAGAGTCTCTAATGTATGTGTATGTGTGTGTGTGTGTGTGTGTGAGTGTGAGTGTGAGTGTGTAAGTATGTGTCCATTCTGTCTAATCCCCAGTCTCACTTTCCCCGTGTGTAATCCTCAGCCAGTTGGATGGAGGCCATGACATCGGCAGGCAAAAAACACCAAAATCTGTTAAATTAACACTCTCATTGCCTTTCCGGTGTGTGTGTGTGTGTGTGTGTGTGTGTGTGTGTCTGAGAGGATGACTGTACGGACATGTCACTGTGATGGAGGACATGTACGCAGGTGTGTAGTGGATTAAGTGAGTGTCAGGTGAGTACATTATTCCATGTTCCACACTTTACAGAATTTACTGATTAATTTATTACGATTCAGTAATTTTTAATTTACATCCTGTTTTAAAGGTTTATTCTACATGTAGAGATGATTTTCAAACTATACAGGTGTTTTACAGTGTTATTTTATTAAAGCAAAGATGAAATAAACTTTAATCTGTAAATTGAAAATGTTATTTCTTATATTATTATTATTTGTATTACTATTGTATTATTAATAATTTATTAATATATTGAAGGAATTTATTTCATTTCCACAGTTTTCACATGATTACTGAAGCATTAAAAACACATTCACAGCAGCTCTTAGTTCTGATAAACAAATTTTAGACTGTTGATAAAAATATCACTGTTTAAAATAATAAAAATAATTCTTTACATTCTCTATTTTGCTTTTTTTGGTGAAAGTACATGAATAAAATAAAAAAACAAATCTATTTATATCCATAACGATTATTTAAAATGCACAATCTCAGTTTGGTAATGACCTCGGTTTAAGTGATTGATTGACAGGTGGCTCGGCCAATCAGCTGCCATGTCTTTAGTCAACTTACTGCAATCAATATATTCAAACATGCCGTAAATACATGCTCTCATGTTTCAGCTTTGAACTTTGCCTTAGAAACATCTATCACAGCAGTGCTGATTCATTCAATTCCAACACAATAATATTTTGATTGACAGGTGGTTCAGCTAATCAGCTGCCATGTCGAATAGCGTGAAGCCACTTGTCCCTCCCATAATCCTCCTGGAGGGGGTGGAGGAGGTTCTCATGGGGGACACAGAGGATGTGATGTGAGTGACGCTTCCTCTTACGGATCAATTCTGATCACTGAATATACACATATTTTATATTTAAGTTTTTGGTTAAAAATGTTGTATCCTTTTATTCGATTTTTCGCTGTTTGCTTAATTATTTATGATTGTACTGATCACTCAGTGTGATAACCAATATCTGTGTTACTAAACAGGCTGAAGTTTCTGAATATTTGTGTGTGTGTGTGTGTGTGTGTGTGTGTGTGTGTGTGTGTGTGTATTGTCTAAAGGAAGACGCAGCGCTCAGGTGCTGGTACACTTTTTAACATTAACAACAGCAACAACAATGATGAGTGAGTAACACACACACACACACACACACACTTTACACTACACAACTATACAATCAAGAGAATAATACACACAGTCATACACACAGACACAATGTCAGACAGCACACCTAACACACCGATATGACACGTGCAGTACGTGCTGCTCTGTTCCTCTGTTGCAGAGGGGAGAAGAAAGAAAAAAAGAAGAAAGAAAAGAAGCAGAAAAAAGAGTAAGGAGAGAATCTCTGTTTCTCTGATTGTGTTATGTTTCTGAAGTGTGCGACTGATTGTGACTTTTTTACTGCAGGAAAAAAGAGAAGAAAGAAAAGAAGGAGAAGAAAGAGAAGAAGAAAGCCAAAGAGCAGGAGGAAAAAGAGAAGGAGAAGGAGAAGGAGAAAGCCAAGAAAGAGGCGTAAGCATTGTGTTATACATTATAACCATGTGTTCTGAGAGAATGTGTGCTGCTGATTCACTGTTTCATTTTGTTGTTGTTGCTGGTCAGACCCAAGGAGATTTATGTGATCGATCCTGCAGGAAACATGTACTACAACTGGCTCTTCGTCATCACCTGTCCTGTCATGTATAACTGGGTTATGATCATCGCCAGGTACAAAACACTGCTGTTACTCAGCACAAACACAAAGTTCTGTTCTGGTTCCCGGGTCAGGGCTTACGCTTCTCTCTTCTCTTCTTTAGAGCCTGTTTTGAGGAGTTGCAGCACGATTATTTGATATTCTGGTTCATCACAGATTTTCTAGCAGACCTGGTTTACCTGGCAGACATGGTGTTCAGGACGAGAACAGGTGAGCACACCGGCGAGACTCTTATACTCAATAATAACTGCAGCGAGGAGGTTCCTGATCCTGATCCTGATGTGTTATTGTAGGGTACCTGGAGCAGGGCCTGCTGGTTAAAGATGAAAAAAAGCTGCGAGATCGATACATAGAGAGTATCCAGTTCAAGCTGGACCTTATTTCAATGATTCCCACGGACATTTGTTACCTCCTTGTCGGGCTCAACTACCCTGAGATCCGCATGAACAAGCTCTTCAGGGTTAATCGCCTCTTTGAGTTTTTCCAGCGCACGGAAACAAGGACCAACTTCCCCAACGTCTTCCGAATCTCCAACCTTGTCATGTACATCGTCATCATCATCCACTGGAACGCTTGCCTCTACTACTCGTTCTCCAAAGCTATCGGGTTTGGCGCTGATCGATTCGTTTATCCGGATACTACAGACCCAGAATTTGGCCGTCTGGTGAGGAAATATGCCTACAGCATGTACTGGTCCACCTTGACTTTGACCACCATTGGTGAAACTCCGCCTCCTGAGAAGGATTCTGAGTACTTCTTTGTGGTTACAGATTTTCTAGTGGGTGTTTTGATTTTCGCTACAATCGTCGGTAACGTGGGTTCCATGATCACAAACATGAACGCAGCGCGAGCGGATTTTCAAGCCCGGATTGACGCCATCAAGCAATACATGAGTTTCCGTAACGTGACCAAGGATTTGGAGAAACGTGTCATCAAATGGTTTGATTACCTTTGGACCAATAAGAAGGCTGTGGATGAGAGGGAAGTTCTCAAGTATCTTCCAGACAAGTTAAGAGCAGAAATTGCCATCAATGTGCACCTGGACACTCTGAAGAAAGTCAGAATCTTTGCAGATTGTGAGGCAGGACTTTTAGTGGAACTTGTGCTAAAGCTCCAGCCGCAGGTTTACAGTCCTGGTGACTACATTTGCAAAAAAGGTGATATTGGCCGTGAGATGTACATCATCAAAGAAGGAAAGCTTGCTGTGGTAGCTGATGATGGAATCACACAATTCGTTGTCCTGAGCGACGGAAGCTACTTTGGTGAGATCAGCATCCTCAATATCAAAGGCAGCAAAGCAGGAAACAGAAGAACGGCCAACATACGCAGCATCGGATATTCAGATTTGTTCTGCCTTTCCAAGGATGACTTGATGGAGGCGCTGACCGAGTATCCGGATGCAAAGGCTATGCTGGAGGAAAAGGGGCGGCAGATCCTCATGAAGGTACGAGGACTGCAAATTAAAAAAATACTAAATAATAAGATAAATAAAATACTAGATTTTTTCAGAATTTGTGATGTGATCAGCAGGAAGTAATGACCTCCTTGGCCTTAGATCCTTTACCATGAGAACTTTCTTAAAACCATTAGGACTGGTCTTCTACTGTATGATTAATGTAAGGCTAAACATCAGAGAAGTTTTTCATCTCAGCATGCATCCTTGTACCTTCTGAGGACCCAGATAGGTTCTTAAGGAACTCATGTACCATACCTGCCATTTACATAATCAATAGTTTATTTACTATATAATAAGTATTTACTATATAATGTATCATAATGCATCATTTGTGTATGTTTTAAAGGACAACCTGTTGGACCTTGAGGTGGCAAAGCAAGGACCAGACCCCAAGGACATGGAGGAGAAAGTTCTAAAGATCGGCACGGTGTTGGACGACATGCAGACGCGTTTCGCCCGTTTACTCGCTCAACACGAGGCCACGCAGAGCCGCCTGAAGAGACGCGTTGCCAAACTGGAGACCAAAATCACCACCTCCACCGGGATCACCTTCACCGAGACGACTGGAACAGAGGAGAAGAAAGAAGAGAAGTAAAACAGTGATGGGAAAGAGAAGTGACTCTGTGGATTTCAAAACAGCAAACGAGGGGGTTAAATAAAAATGGACATTATAAAGAAGAGAGAGAAAGAGTTTAAAAGTTTTACCAGACACTGTTAAAACAAAGCTTTCATTTCATGTGAACAAAGAATCCAAACTAAATCCAGAACTATTCTGTATCCCGTGAAATGATTGTAGTATTTTATTGCCATCTGAAGCATCATCACGTTTTTAATTAGACAAACGTAACAAAACTTATAACACCATTGTATGGGTTGTATTATATTGAAGGTGTTTAAACTGTAAAACATTTGATTTCTTTTGGACATGTATGTATAGATATTTTAATTCAAAATCTGAATGAGCTCTAAACTGTTTGACAACAAATAAATTATTGTGTGAAATTTTATGCTAGCTCTGAACTAGCTCGCTGCTCTCTGTCACTGTGTGTAACCTCTTAGCTAGGTACTTTTTTAACTAAATAATTACTGAAATTAAGTTGATTTCGGTGTTAATGGCAGGGGGTTAAATATTATTGCGTTTATTAGTGAAATATAATAATTTGTGTAATATAATTTGCACCGTTGCTACACAACGGCGCTCAACGATCGTGAAAGGGCGGTCTGTTCAAACTTTCGCGCATGCGCGGTTTAACAAGGAGCGCGAGAAGGGAGAACAGCGAACGACACGTTGCGCTTCCGATCTGGAAACAGGAAGCTGTATTTTTTCAAGTCTACTTTCCCCCATCTACTTAAATGAAAAACGAGTCAGCGAAGGACTTCTCTTCCCGTCGTCCACCGCGTCTCTAAACACTGCGCATGCGCACAGCTTGTGGCGACCCAGCTACCTCAGGTCCTCATGAGCTTGTGATACAGAACGGTAGGTCCAAAGAAATGAATCATTTCAGGGAATGATTTCAGCGCTCCTTCGCAGCGCAGTACCGCGGGGAATAAAGAGATGTGCGGGTTTTAATCCTGTAGCGGATTCGCGAGTATTCCGAAACTTAGCGGGCTAGCAAGTTAGCTTGGGGAGTTCGAATGACTAGACCAGCAGTATACGGGTTGATTTTTTTTTTTTGGTCCCTAGCCATTTTCCAACATGTCCCGCCTCTCGTTTTCCGATTGGCTAATAACTTGTTCACGAGCACGTTGCTTGTGAAGGCGTCCAATCATCGTAGTGCTTGTGGCCATATTCCGACAGTCCCCGCCCTCTTTTTTCTAGCTCTCTCGGTGGGGGCGGGGACTGTCGGAATATGGGTGGGAGATGTTAATAGCGCCTGAGTGAATTTGCTGTATATTAGTGGGATTTGGTAATAAATTTGGTAATAAAACACAAGCATTTTTATTAGATTGTATCTCAAATATTCACTTGAAAACATAATCTTATTTAGCCTACTCTATATAATGTACTATTTAACTAATGAGTGTTTTTCCCACTTTATATGTTATTTGAATTTCCGTTACCTAGGCAGCCGACATGGAGCCCGCTTGGCGACAGCAGGGCCGAGGTCGTGGCCGGGGTCAAGCTTCTGGCGATGCGTCGTCATGGCGACCTCAGAGGCAGGAGGTTGGCGGCGGGCGAGCGGGGCGAGGGAGGGCCGGTTCTGCCGCCACAACGGTACCCAAAGCAGAACCTTCCCCTGGGGCAGGTAAGTGTGTCATTTCTTCATCATCATCATCATCATCATCATCATCACCATAACACACACTTCACACACGCCTAACTCCCTGGTCCACATCTGGTCTCCAGATGCATCCTCTCAGTCCAAATTTGATGAGATCAGGAAGTCCAACCAGGCTGCTGCTCAGCGATTGGCTGAGAGACAGTACAGCTCCTCCTCCTCCTCTGATGATGATGATGATGAAGATGATGAAGAAGAAGGTGGAGTGCTTGGGAAGCGAGGACGTATCTTGGAGACGACGTTCACTACGTACACCAGTCAGACAGGTCGGAGCAAACCTTAAACATTTTACTGAGTTTGGGCTTAAAAGTAATGGCACCCTTGTGAAGTCAAATCCCACAAGTTTAACACTCCAGCATCTGTCTCATGAACCCAAAATGTGTGTGTGTATGTGTTCAGAAGGAGACATGTCAGACCTGCAGAGAACTCGTCAGTACCTGAATGAGGCATTTCAGTCTGGAGCCATTACCTGCCTCATCTGCATCGCCTCGGTGAAGAGAACCCAAGCGGTCAGAGAGAGACACACACACACACACACACACACACACAGAAAACCCATTCAGGAGTCATTACATTTTCTGTTCTCATCCTGTTCCCTCTCAGGTATGGAGCTGTGTTGGATGTTATTGTATCTTCCACATTCCCTGCATTCAAAAGTGGGCTAAAGACTCCATCTTCCTCGTTTCCTCAGTAACGGATGAAGATTTTGGGAAGAAAGAACACCCCTGGCCCTGGTGCGGAAATGACTAATCAGAGCACAGCTGGATTACACCTAGTACATACACTGGCCAATCAGAGCACAGCTAGATTACATTGAGCTTTCTTTCTTCCTCTCTCTGTCTCTCTCTCTCTCTCTCTCTCTCTCTCTCTCTCTCTCTCTCTAGTCCTAAGTGTAGATATCAGTACACCCCTCAGCAGACTCCCACTCGTTATTACTGTTACTGTGGGAAGGAGGTGGAGCCTAAACCTGACCCGTGGCTCCTCCCACATTCCTGCGGACAGGTGTGTGATCAAGAGTTTAAACCTCCATGTGGACATCGCTGCCTTCTCCTCTGCCATCCAGGTACACACACACACACACACACACACACACACACACACACACAGTCATAAGTGTGTACAAGTTTGTATGTAACATTTATTTCATCATTTTGTGTGTGTGTGTGTGTGTGTGTGTGTGTCAGGTCCTTGCCCTCCGTGTCCGAAGATGGTGAGTGTGTCGTGTGTTTGTGGAAAAGCCGCCCCTGTGCCACGCCGCTGCAGTAATAAAGCCTGGACTTGCGGGAAGATCTGCGGTCGCACTTTACCCTGCAGGATACACAATTGCGCACACAGCTGTCATGCAGGTAACACACACACCTGCACAAATCCCTGTCATGCAGGTAACACACACACACCTGCACAAATCCCTGTCATGCAGGTAACACACACACACCTGCACAAATCCCTGTCATGCAGGTAACACATACATTCCAGGTCACACTCGGGCATCTGCAGGACACACCTGTCTCTCAGGCCAGGTACAACATACACCAGGTAACGGTCTGTTTTCGCAGGTGAGTGTGAGCCGTGTCCAAGAGTGAGTTTGCAGAAGTGTGTGTGTGGCAGAAAGAAGGCGGAGCGTCAGTGTGCCATTCCTGTGTGGCACTGTGATCAGGTGACGTCTTCGACATTTTTGACATTTTTGTACGTATAGCGTCCCTTCTTTCACGTATGTAGTGTAACCTCCTCACGTGTGCAGGTGTGTGGCCGCCCGTTGCCCTGCGGGAACCACACGTGTGAGCGAGTATGTCACACAGGTGTGTGTGGAGAATGTCCTCGTGCAGGGAACCGCACCTGTCCATGTGGCAAGAGCAGTGAGTGTACACACACACACACACCTGCATATCATAGTGCTTTATTAGTTTGTGGGTTTAATGCGTGTCCATGTGCGTGTCCGTGTGTGTGTGTCAGAGTGTGCATTACCATGTACAGCTGATGTTCCTACCTGCGGTGACACCTGTGATAAGAAGCTGGACTGTGGCTTACACACCTGTTCCATGCGCTGCCATAGAGGAGCCTGTGAGACCTGCCGCCAGGTATGCGCGCGCACACACACGCACACACACACACCTTTATACCCATGTGTGGCCTCTATCCAGTGATTCAGGTTTCACCACTAGGGGGCATTTTGTAACTGTGTGTGTGTGTGTGTGTGTGTGTGTGTGTGTGTGTGTGTGTAGGAGGTGGAGAAGCAGTGTAGGTGTGGGCGCTACACCAAGCGCATGCCCTGCCATAAGGAGTATCTGTGCGAGTCTAAATGCACCCAGATGCGCAGCTGCAACAGACACCAGTGCAAGAGGAAGGTGAAAACACACACATACAGTCACACTTCATTCCTGTAATTCACACACACTTTCGTAATGTTATCCTGGAATAATCAGTCTCTGGAAACACTTTAGTTAAAACTGTGTGTGTGTGTGTGTGTTTGGTTGTAGTGTTGCCCGGGTAACTGTCCACCATGTGATCTGAACTGTGGCAGAACACTGGGGTGCCGGAACCACAAGTGCCCCTCTGTATGTCATCAAGGTAACACACACACACACACACACACACACACACACACACCATAAATACACAGCAGTATTAGAACACACCCTGTGTGATTTCTACACAATAACACTAATTATTATTCAGCACTGATATTTTAGCAATTTGACCTTTTATATATGTGTGTGTGTGTGTGTGTGTGTGTGTGTGTGTGTGTGTAAAAGATAAGCATGTAGACGAGAGGTCAGCAAGTCATAGTGTATAGGTCATCTTACCTTGATTTTAATTACACGTTTGTCTCTTTGTCAGTCATTGTCTGTGTGTGTGTGTCTGTGTGTGTGTGTGTGTGTGTGTGTGTGTGTGTGTGTGTGTGTGTGTGTGTGTGTGTGTGTGTGTGTGTGTGTGTAAAATGGTACGTTGTGTACAGAACTGAAGTGTGTGTTCTTATCAAAATGTCAGCACACTGCGGCGCTTATGAGATCAGTCAGAGTTCAGTCCATCTCATTTCAAAGGCATAAAGTGTACCGCTAAACAAACTCTACTAATAAACTCATTATACACACACACACACACACACACACACACACACACACACACTTATCTTCCATGACTATGTCATGTTTTAGGCTAGTAACTCAGAAACCTTCTTAGGAACCCTCAAACCGTCTTTCAAAAACTTGTGACCCTTTTCAGGATCCACACAACCCTTGTCTGGAGTCCTGTAACCTTCACTGGAAACCTTCTGAGAAAATGGCCTCATTAAGCGGCTCATGGTTTCTGCAGTAAGGCTTGTCCATGCCTCAGACTGCGGTTCCTCAGAAGTTTCCTGTGATGTCTTGAAGAGCTTCTTTAGTTCATTGGCGTGTTAGAGTATTTAATGTCGTTCAGATCCTCAGCAGGTTCCTGAAGCTGAGTTGAGGTTCATCACTGTGTTTAATTCATAGTTGTTGTAATCCACGTGAACTAAAATATATTTTGTTTTGCATCCCAGATTATAGTATGCTGTGTGTGTGTGTGTGTGTGTGTGTGTGTGTGTGTGTTTCAGGGAGTTGTTACCCCTGTCCAGAGGTGGTGCAGGTCAAGTGTGCATGTGGTTCCACATCTCTTAGTGTTCCATGTGGACGAGAGAGGAGCACCAAACCTCCACGCTGCAAGGAGATTTGCAGGCACGCACACACACACACACACACACACACACGCATACTTCTCAGTGTCATGATTGTGAGGTATGTTGTGTAATTTTCTATTAATTTATCCTGTGTGTGTGTGTGTGTGTGTGTGTGTGTGTGTGTGTAGGACTCCTCCATCGTGTCATCACCCCTCCCGTGAGCAGCACAGGTGTCACTTTGGGGCGTGTCCTGCGTGTAAGCAGGTGTGTCAGCTGCCTTTACCTGGATGTACGCACCTGTGCCAGGCACCATGCCATGACCAGGTGCTGCTCAAACCCAACAATCGGGTAAGATGCATGCGCAACACACACACACACACACACACACACACACACACACACTTATCTGTATTGCACACTACTTAAAACAAATCAGTGTTGTATATTACACTTGTGTATTGTGCACAGAAAGTTTTCCCCCGTTTCCTGTGTGTGTGTGTGTGTGTGTGTGTGTGTGTGTGTGTGTGTGTGTGTGTGTGTGTGTGTGTTTTGGAAAGAGGGAAACGTTTACAACCAGCTGGTCTTGATCAAATGTGTTCTGTGCGATGTGACTGTAGATTTCTCACTGTGCCTACTCTGTGTGTGTGTGTGTGTGTGTGTGTGTGTGTGTGTGTGTGTGTGTGTGTGTGTGTGTGTGTTTTGTGTAGGTTCAGTTAGCAGGTCCATGGGAACAGCAGACCGCTCCAGCCTTTGAGTTTAAGGCATTACCTTGCCCTAACTGCCAAGTGCCCATACCCACGTATGTACACACACACACACACACACACACACACACAGCATGGTAGGAGTATGGCAGCGTGTTCACTTTTATGTTTTGGTTATATTGATGTTGAGAAAATACATACACACACACACACACACACACACACACACACACACACAGGCACACTCCCCCTTAAACAATCCTCCACAGTACCAACTGTGTGTACAAAATATTTATTCACTCTTTTATTCACTCACTCCTTCACTCACTCACTCACTCACTCACTCACTCCTTAACTCACTCACTCACTCCTTAACTCACTCCTCACTCCTTAACTCACTCACTCACTCCTTAACTCACTCACTCACTCCTTCACTCCTTCACTCACTCCTCACTCCTTCACTCACTCACTCACTCACTCCTTCACGATCTCACTCGCTCCTTCACTCACTCACTCCTTCACTCACTCGCTCCTTCACTCACTCGCTCCTTCACTCACTCGCTCCTTCACTCCTCACTCACTCCTCCTTCACTCACTCACTCACTCCTTCACTATCTCACTCGCTTCTTCACTCACTCACTCCTTTACTCACTCAATCACTCACTCCTTCACTCACTCACTCCTTCACTATCTCACTCGCTCCTTCACTCACTCGCTCCTTCACTCACTCACTCCTCACTCACTCACTCACTCACTCACTCACTCCTTCACTCACTCACTCACTCCTTCACTCACTCATTCTCTCACTCCTTCACTCACTCACTCCTTCACTCACTCACTCCTTCACTCACTCACTCACTCGCTCCTTTACTCACTCACTTACTCCTTCACTCCTCACGCCTTCACTCTCACTCACTCCTTCACTCTCTCACTCACTCCTTCACTCTCACTCACTCCTTCACTCACTCACTCCTTCACTCACTCACTCACTCCTTCACTCACTCATTCTCTCACTCTCACTCACTCACTCCTTCACTCACTCCTTCACTCACTCACTCACTCCTCCTCCTCCTTCACTCACTCACTTACTCCTTCACTCCTCACTCCTTCACTCTCTCACTCCTCCTTCACTCTCTCACTCCTCCTTCACTCACTCACTCCTTCACTCTCTCACTCACTCCTTCACTCACTCACTCTCTCACTCACTTACTCCTTCACTCACTCCTTCACTCACTCACTCACACCTTCACTCACTCACTCCTTCACTCACTCCTCCTCCTTCACTCACTCACTCCTTCCTCACTCTCTCACTCCTTCACTCACTCTCTCACTCCTTCACTCACTCACTCGCTCCTTCACTTTCTCACTCGCTCCTTCACTCCTCACTCCGTCCTTACTCTCTCACCCACTCACTCCGTCACTTACTCTCTCACCCACTCACTCCTTCACTTACTCACTCCTCCTCACTCACTCACTCCTTCACCTCTCACTCACTCACTCCTCACTCCTTCACTTACTCACTCCTTCACTTACTCACTCCTTCACTTACTCACTCCTTCACTTACTCACTCACTCCTTCACTTACTCACTCCTCCTTCACTCCTCACTCACTCACTCACTCACTCACTCACTCACTCACTCCTTCACTTACTCACTCACTCCTTCACTTACTCCTTCATTTACTCACTTATTCATTCACTCACTCCCTCACTTTCTCACTCACTCTCTTTTACACACTCTTTTACTCCTTCACTCACTGCTTCACTCAGTCTATCACTCTTTTACTGTGTTAGTTAAGTGCCTTTGTCTCTTCTTCTTTTCACCCCAAGTTATTCCTCTCCCCCATTCTCCCTTCCTCCTTCTCATGTGATGTGTGTGTGATACACTTCTGTGCCTCATCACCCAACACCTCGTGTGGAGATATGATGGATATTTATACACGCAGGTGATTTATGGGTTACGGTGTGATGATGTGAAGGATGAAGTGTTCGTGTCAATGTTACATGCAGAATCATGTCCACGTTTGAGAGAGTGCAGACTTGTGCGTGTGTGTGTGTGGGCGTGTGTGTGGGTACCCCTTACTGTGAAGCTGCACAAGAAACTAAATAATGATGGTGACATGTTGTATATTTGTCTCTCCACAGGGCTTGTCTCGGGGCACATGAGGTAAACACACACACACACACACACACACACACACACATTGAACACATCTGCTGGTTAGTGTGTGCGGTTTTCACTGTTTTACTTCCCTGGTAATGTTTCATCCATTTTTTATAAAAAAAAAAAAGCTTCTGGATTCACATCTCGCACTCACACACACTTTGCGTCATGGTGGGTGTAGCTGCTTCTTGTTAAAGATGTATTAAAG
Source organism: Silurus meridionalis (assembly GCF_014805685.1). Classification (NCBI taxonomy): domain Eukaryota; kingdom Metazoa; phylum Chordata; class Actinopteri; order Siluriformes; family Siluridae; genus Silurus; species Silurus meridionalis. Next base: position 16,576,078 of record NC_060899.1, read on the forward strand.
TGTGTGTTTGTGTGTGTGTATGATGCTAGTGGGAGTGTATCAAATGTAGGTGCATACCAGATGTAGCACACACACTAATACACTGTATGTGGCTGTGTGGTGTGTTAGATAAGGCTGAAGGTCAACGCCAGAGACATCTCTCGGAAATGCCACCGTGTGTGTGTGTGTGTGTGTGTGTGTGTGTGTGTGTTACCTTAATTATTCTGTAACAACAGAGATGGTACACCACCTTATCACTTCATTTTGTCAACAGGCTGCTGTGAAGCTTTATATGATCACATGACCACATAATTAAAAAGTCTACTCGCCTTTTTACCAACGTTTGGAATAACATGGCAGTTTGGTGACCAATCAAAGAGCAGCTTTACCAAAAAACAACGTAGATTTGCTGGTGAAAAATATTTGCAGATGAGTTTGGATTCAATATCATGTGAATCTGTCTCGCGTTTATCTCCATGTTAGATACCTAATCAGCTGTATGAGTGTTGCCATGGTTACGCTTGGTGTGTTGTGTGAAAGCTGCGTTATGTAACTGCCACACTCTGATGATGAAGATATGTAGGGGCGTCTGGGTGGATCTGTTTGGGTTCACGTCTCTTAATTAACAAAAACAGCTACAGCTCCCAAACACACACACACACACACACACAGTTGTGACATTACTCAGCAGTTCCAGAAAGTTCCATGGTTCAGTGATCAGCTCTGATTGATGATCTGAAGCTCTTGTTTGAATGTGTGTGTGTGTGTGTGTGTGTGTGTGTGTGTGTGTTTTGTTTAATTTAGGTGAGTCCAGTACTGTGCCATGTACGTGGGCCGTTTTCATGTGGCCGTGCATGTGGAAGAACTTTGACTTGCGGAAACCACAGCTGCCGCCTTGAGTGCCACGCTGTGACCTTTGACCCCAAGAAGGAGAAAACCAAGGTACGTCACACACTCATCTCTCTGATTTCTCTTGCTTTCTTTATTTTGGCTCTATGACATGTCTCTGTGTGTGTGTGTGTGTGTGTGTGTGTGTGTAGGCTGGAAAGGAGTGTGAAAAATGTGAAGAAGGCTGCTTGAAGCCCCGCCCCTCCGGATGCCCCCATCCATGTGCCCTCCCCTGTCACAGTGGAGACTGCCCCCCCTGCACTCAGATGATCAGACAGCGATGCCACTGCAAGATGTCCAACCTGTACATCGAGTGCCTGTGAGACACACACACACACACACACACACACACACACACACACTGGGGCGGTGTCTACACTAATCCCAATAAATCTGAAAATGGTGATTTTGTCTAAAAATGCTTCACGTCCAATCTTACGTTTTCGATCGTTTCCCAAAAGTTGTTGATTCACACTGAAAGATCTGAAAACGCTTACGTCCCTGTACTGCTCAAGTGCAAACCGTAAGACACTCATTTCCACCTGCCCTTCATTCACGTTCTGGCTTTTTGAAACGTTGCAGCTACGACTAAAAACAAGGGTAGCGTTTTTGAAAGCCTCCATTTTCAGCGTTCAAACTTAAGCACAAAAACCTTTTCAAATGTATCCACTTTGGAAGCGTTTTTAAAAACGTCCTTTTTTTTTTTTTACTCCGTCTGTGTGGACAAAAGCCCAGAAAAATGGCTCTGAGATATAACCAATGCTGATCAATGATTGATCAATCACAAAATGGTCTTAATAGTGACTTCAAATGCTGATATATAGCTCACATTGTGTGTGTGTGTGTGTGTGTGTGTGTGTGTGTGTGTGTAGGAAGCTGACCACTGCTGATGATGAAGGTCGAAAACTGCTCACGTCCTGCAAAAACCAGTGTCCTAAACAGGTTTGTGTGTGTGTGTGTTATCTGTGTAAATATCCTTTTGTAGTTTCACACCTTTTGTCTTATCAGAGTTCCGAGCGTTCTTCTTGCTCTCAACTCTGTCTGTCACACCCTGTTAACTCTGTGTGTGTGTGTGTGTGTGTGTGTGTGTGTGTGTGTGTGTGTGTGTGTGTGTGTGTGTGTGTGTGTGTGTGTGTGTGTGTGTGTGTGTAATGTAAATAGTGCAGTCTGTGAGAGAGAAAGGTTTGCTAACAAAGAACTTTGGGTCATTCCAGACCCATAAAACCCAGTGTTCCTAAACATTCAACACTCTTTCATCTTTTTACACACACACACACACTCACTCTCTCTCTCACTCTGTCTCTCTCTCTCTCTCTCTCAATCTCCTTTCAGATCTTTTCCCCTCAGTGTCTCTCTCTCTCTGTTTTCTCTCCTCCTGAGTTCCAGGCTTGAGGAACACTCATGAGGAACATGAGGAAGAACAGATGGATGGTGTACATCTCTGCTTTTTGACATGTTTATTTTGCTAAACTGATTTACTCCTCATATTACGTTTCTTTTTATTAATTTCCTGGTTCACATTATATAATCTTGTGTATATTTTATTGAATTTTGTGGTGTGAAATATTTCACATCGGTTTGTAGAATGATCATCTGACTCCTTCCCACATCATCACATTACATTATGGTTCCTCAGTTCCTCATAATCTGTAGATAAATCATTCTGATTAAGGAGGGTTTGTGTTTCTGGAAGTCATGTGAAGCTTCAAGAAGATTCAACATCATTTTCAATGTTAAAATAAATGATGATGATTATCCAATCTCCAAAATGAACCTGGGTGTAAATCTCTGAAAGCTTCTGGAGCTGATGGTGATGCTACCTTACTGATTATTTCCTGTGAGGATCTGTTTATATGACATGACTTTACCATTAGATCATTGTATTGCAATAATTTGTGTGTGTGTGTGTGTGTGTGTGTAGCTGAAATGTGGGCATCGCTGTAAGGAGCTCTGTCATGCAGAAGAGTGTGAGGAGAACTGCAACCAGAGAGTCAGAGTCAAGTGTCCATGCAAAAGGATCAAAAAGGTATACACACACACACACACACGATTTAGAAGATCCTTTCAACGTTCCCTGTCGTCACAAGCTTGATACTTTGGAGCAGTACAATTATATAATCATGATATCGTGATCTTTGTTGAAATATTGCAATATAAATATTTTTAACCGTATTTCATAACATTACCCCTATATAGCCACTATGTCCCCGTGTCCTCACTACGCCTCAACGTCCTTACTACATCCCCGTGTCCTCACTACGCCTCCACGTCCTCACTACGCCTCCACGTCCTCACTATGCCTCAACGTCCTCACTATGCCTCAACGTCCTCACTATGCCTCAACGTCCTCACTATGCCTCAACGTCCTCACTACGCCTCAACGTCCTCACTACATCCCCGTGTCCTCACTACGCCTCAACGTCCTCACTATGCCTCAACGTCCTCACTACGCCTCAACGTCTTTACTATATCCCCGTGTCCTCACTACGCCTCAACATCCTTACTAGATTCTCACTACATCCCTGCGTCCTTACTATGCCTCACTACGTCCCTATGCCCTTATGTCCTCACGATGTCTTTGCGTCCTCACTAAATCCTTACGTCCTCCCTACATCCCTGCGTACTGGGTCCTACATTCCAGTGCAAAATTGACCGTCGAGTTTCTGCGCACCCGAGCCATGCGTTGTTTTTAATCTGCTGAGTCGGATAATGAGTTTATGGTTTGTCCTCCTCCACACTGAGGTTAATTGTGTTTACAGGTGCACAGATGTGCTGCCGTTATTAACCTCCCGAGTTGCTGCTTTGCTCCACATTCCTGCTGTACTTGTGTTTCAAACACACACGCACACAGGCAAAATCACAGAGTCTCATTATTCTCAGCACACACTTGGCCATAAATCTGACTCGTCTCTCCGTGTGTCTGATGAAGTGTCACTGAGAAACACAAAACATCTTTACAAAGTCGCATCTATTTATCACTGAAGGTTTAAAGCCATCAGCGCTGAAATGATTTATGGGTGTTTCGTAAAAAGCTGAGACGAACAATCGCCATACAATAGACACATGAAAAAAATCTTTTCTTTTTTTCCCCTCTTTATTTCTCGTTCTTCAATTGAGAGACCACACACACACACACATATATACACACACACACACGCACACACACACGGAATTCCTAATGAGGACATTGGAAGAAGACTTGTATTAGAAGAAGTACATAGCAAGGACACTGATTCGTCATTACTGATACCTTTAAAATAACTGTGTGTGTGTGTGTGTGTGTGTGTGTGTGTGTGTGTGTGTGTGTGTGTGTGTGTAGGAGTTTTCCTGTTCCCAAGCCAGACAGGAGGAGAATCTGCTGATTTGTGATGACACCTGTAAGGACCTACAGAGGAAATATGCTGAGGTAACACACACACACGCACACATATATATATATATATATATATATATATATACACATATAGAATAAGAAGTGAGTGAAATATAATTTTCTATTAATGCACTCACTCTGATGTCTTTGGTACAGTAAGAGCAGGTTTAGATGTGGTGAAGTTTTCTGTGTGTGTGTGTGTGTGTGTGTGTGTGTGTGTGTGTGTGTGTGTGTAACTAATGGCCCCGTATTTTTAGTTTCCCCCAGGGGCAGCAAAAAGCACAACACACAATAGTGCATTTTACACCCAATCACCATGGCAACTAATTATACTCAGACACACACACACACACAACAGTCCATCTGATACACTAAAAAATTTCCCTGGAGAAAAAATAGAAATGAATTGTGTGTGTGTGTGTGTGTGTGTGTGTGTGTGTGTGTGTGTGTGTGTGTGTGTGTGTGTGACAGGCTCGGGAAGCGGAGGAAAGAGCGATCAAAGAGGAAGAGTTAAAAAAGCAGCAGGTCATTTGTTTATTTTTACCATGAACACTATCTTACTAATATTATTCTCACTGTACTGGGTACTTATATTTGTGTGTGTGTGTGTGTGTGTGTGTGTGTGTGTGTGTGTGTGTGTGTGTGTGTTCATCTTAGGCCGAGCTGGAGGCCTTTGAGAAGCGACAGAAAGGAAAGCGGAAGAAGAACAGGCGCAACACCGAGGTGGAGACAGACGAAGGGGTGTGGCTTAAATACAGGAAGTACTTCCTGGTGCCTGTGTGCGGCGTCCTATTAGCTATTGGAGTGTTTTATCTGCTGCAGGCCAGCTAGAGCATCACCAAGATCACCATGCTCTCTTTCTCGCTCTCTCTCTCTTTCTCACACACACACACACACACACACACACACACACACACACATGAACACAGGAGTGCAGGAACATGATTGACAGTTGTGTAGCTCCGCCTCCTCGTCCTGGAAGTTCAGTGGTCCACATTGTACACCAATATTGTCGTTTCTCCTCCGATCTGACGTTCCATCAGATATCAGAGGCGTGTGTGTGAATTCTGGAACATCAAAAAGCTGCAGAATCACATCTCATCAAGCGTGTGAAGAACCCACACAGTCTTTCAGACTTCTCTCTGGAGAACATCTTCAGGAACCAAACTCATCTCTCATTATCAGTGTCTTACAGCCCTGTGTGTGTGTGTGTGTGTGTGTGTGTGTGTGTGTGTGTGTGTGTGTGTGTGTGTGTGTGTGTGTGTGTGTGTGTTCATCTTAGGCCGAGCTGGAGGCCTTTGAGAAGCGACAGAAAGGAAGCGGAAGAAGAACAGGCGCAACACCGAGGTGGAGACAGACGAAGGGTGTGGCTTAAATACAGGAAGTACTTCCTGGTGCCTGTGTGCGGCGTCCTATTAGCTATTGGAGTGTTTTATCTGCTGCAGGCCAGCTAGAGCATCACCAAGATCACCATGCTCTCTTTCTCGCTCTCTCTCTTTCTCACACACACACACACACACACACACACACACACACACACATGAACACAGGAGTGCAGGAACATGATTGACAGTTGTGTAGCTCCGCCTCCTCGTCCTGGAAGTTCAGTGGTCCACATTGTACACCAATATTGTCGTTTCTCCTCCGATCTGACGTTCCATCAGATATCAGAGACGTGTGTGTGTGAATTCTGGAACATCAAAAAGCTGCAGAATCACATCTCATCAAGCGTGTGAAGAACCCACACAGTCTTTCAGACTTCTCTCTGGAGAACATCTTCAGGAACCAAACTCATCTCTCATTATCAGTGTCTTACAGCCCTGTGTGTGTGTGTGTGTGTGTGTGTGTGTGTGTGTGTGTGTGTGTGTGTGTGTGTGTGTGTGTGTGTGTTGCCATGTCATCCAAATGAATTAGAATTCTCTGTTAGTTAGATTGTTTATCTTTTTAATTCTAAATCATCTCGGTTGTGCGTTTGTGTTATAAAAGCTGAATCAGCAGATTTCTGTTTGTTGTAACTGAGATTAAAGAAAAAATGTGAGTTCCTAAAACGGAAGATTTGTTATTGAGCATTTAGAACATGTCATGAATAAGTTCCGTTTAAATAAATGATGTGAAATCTGATTTCCACCGAACGTGTGTGTGTGTGTGTGTGTTTTAGTTCTGGTCATGTTCTCCTGGCACTGTGGTCACTAAACGACTGGCCAGGCATGTGGTCCTGGAGACGATCTGCACCACCGCACCGCTGTGTGAGGGGGTGCCGACATTTTCGCTCAACTCGCCAACTGAAGCTGCGAAGAACAAAGAGGTCACATCTCACCGGGTTCCATCTTTTCAGCTTCAGGGTCGATCTTTACAAACGAGTCTCTGTGTGACGAATAGGGGAGCTGCGCGCGCGTGTGTGTGTGTGTGTGTGTAGCCACAGATAATATACAGATAAAACGATCTCGTTAAAGTTCTAGTGTTGTGCTGATCCTCAGTGGGCGTGTCTGACACGGCCAGCAGGGGGCGGAGATAAACGGGCCGTTATGAGCGCGAGGAAAAGGTTCGCGCGCCGGGTTGTAATTAAGAAGTGTGTGAGAGCGAGAAAAGTGAAAAGGGAGCAAAAGACAGGCAACACACACACACACTTCCTGCTCCCTTCTTCCATTCTCCATCCACCTGTCCACCCGGCGTCTTTCGTGTTTCCTCCCCGCGGGTCTACATGTCCTCCACGGAGAAGCTGCGCGCGCTCAGCCTGGAAGAGCCGCGCGAGACAACCGCGGTAAGGCGCACGCACGCACGCGCACACACACACACACGATGGAAAAATATCTGGATTTCTATTTTGTATAAATAGTTAAATACGGAGTTTTGTCCGGAGAGCGAGCGCGCGCGCGCACAGAAACCTCTCCACGGCACGGTTCAGTCTGAGCACCGAGATCTCGCGCTCCTCCACAGCACGCGCTGCTCTCCTGGTCCGTGTCGAAGTTAGTGACTGGTGTGAAGGTCTCCGTGTAGAAAGACCACTCAAAACATCTAAATACACACACATTCTTACTGGTGCTGTTTGGTTCCTCATACCCTCAGGTTCCTCAGTGGTTCTTTAGATGGTTCCTGTGTTTGCAGGATAATGTAGATCTTTTGAAGTACTTTTTTCAAGTTTAACGTGTTTAGTTTATTTATTTATTAATCAATTTATTTATTTTTTGTATATTTTATTTTTATTATTTATGAAATGTGAAATTTGTGGTTTGTGTAATTATTAAAGTGATAAATAATCATTTAAATGAACTGAAGTTTCCGTGTTATAAATACGGCAGTGCACAAACCAGACCCAATGGTTCGAGTGAAATAGTTAAAGACACGGACTGGTGTTTGTGAGCAGAGTGTGACTGAGTGTGACGTAGCTGCAGTCACACGAGCGCACTTTCCTGCGCGTGCGGTTCTGCACTCTTTCACTGTTTAACCTCCAGCTTTTAGGACTTATGATGACATGGATTTACAGTTGTGCAGCATCTTTTGTGAGCGTTTTGATCTTTGCTGTGGTGTTACTGTATCATCTCTGTCACAGTGCTGTAATGTCACTGTAACGGTGCTGTAACAGTGCTGTAATGTCGCTGTAACTGCTGAAACAGTGCTGTAATGTCGCTGTAACGTTGCTGTAATGGTGCTGTAACGTCACTGTGTCTGTGCCATAATGTCGCTGTAATGTCGCTGTAACGTTGCTGTAATGGTGCTGTAACGTTGCTGTAATGTCACTGTAACAGTGCGGTAACGTTGCTGTAACGGTGCTGTAACGTCACTGTGTCTGTGCCATAATGTCGCTGTAACAGTGCAGTAATGTCGCTGTAACGGTGCTGTAATGTCACTGTAACGGTGCTGTAATGGTGCTGTAACGGTGCTGTAATGGTGCTGTAACATCACTGTGTCTGTGTCATAATGTCGCTGTAACAGTGCAGTAATGTCGCTGTAACAGTGCTGTATCGGTGCTGTAACGGTGCAGTAATATCGCTGTAATGTTGCTGTAACGGTGCTGTAACGGTGCTGTAACGGTGCTGTAACGGTGCTGTAACGGTGCTGTAACGGTGCTGTAATGGTGCTGTAACATCACTGTGTCTGTGTCATAATGTCGCTGTAATGTTGCTGTATCGGTGCTGTAATGGTGCAGTAATATCGCTGTAATGTTGCTGTAACGGTGCTGTAACGGTGCTGTAACGGTGCTGTAATGGTGCTGTAACATCACTGTGTCTGTGTCATAATGTCGCTGTAATGTTGCTGTATCGGTGCTGTAACGGTGCAGTAATATCGCTGTAATGTTGCTGTAACGGTGCTGTAACGGTGCTGTAACGTCACTGTGTCTGTGCCGTAATGTCGTTGTAACAGTGCTGTAATGTTTTCATATTACATTTATACGTTTAGGCTGAAATCACTGAGTCTTTCTGTAAAAACTGCACTGTAATAAAGTAGAACTAATATATTGTTGTTTTAAAAAATCACATTTCCCCTGAGAAAGCCCTCATCATTAAACATCTCCTCTACATTTGAAGTCCTGAACCTTTCACACTGCAACACTGACTAGTCCGGTTAGTAGTAGCCTCCTGTGGTGTGTGGTTTGGGACACAGCCTGTCCTTCTCGCACACTGCCGGTGTAACTGAGGAGACTCACTGCTTCAGCCCCATTTTTTTTCCTCCACACCCTAAAAATAGTCCGAGCTCTGAGCTGTGGAAAGTGTTAAGGCGAAACATACCTGGTTAAAAATAAGCGGCCAAACTGGAGGGGCATTTGAGTCCTAACAACCCCCACCCCACCCCACCCCACCCCACAATCAAATCCACCACACACATTAAACTCTGACTTGTGTCCAACAAAAAGTCATATTTAGCGAGTGCCTGTAGAGCAGTTTGGCGATTGGGAGATTGTGGGACAGTCAGAGCGCAACTCAGACATTCAGCCACTTCCTGTACTTACTTTATAAATATAACTGTGGGCTCTGGGCTGCTAAACACTTTTTAATAATATGGAACTCAACCAAAGTCACTTCCTGTGATTACAGAACCTGCTGTGGATCTGCTGGATATACAGTTACACCGACATTTACAATAAACACCAAATCCCTCTTCGTTTATATTCTACAGAATATCGGATGCATCGAAATGCATCGGTTTAATTAGTCGGTCTGATCGTGAAAGTCATGGAAGTCCCATTAGAACTGGATACACACCAATCACACGCTAATCACACGCCAATCACATGCCAACCACACGCCAATCACACGCCAACCACATGCCAATCACACAGCAATCACACGCCAATCACACGCCAATCACACGCGAATCACATGTCAATCGCACGCGAATCACATGTCAATCACACGCCAATCACACACGAATCACATGTCAATCACACGCCAACCACACACGAATCACACGCGAATCACATGTCAATCACACGCCAATCACACGCGAATCACATGTCAATCACACGCCAACCACACGCCAATCACACGCCAATCACATGTCAATTACACGTCAATCACACGCCAATCACATGCCAATAACACACCAATCACACGCCAACCACACACATGCATGTAGCAGGTCAAATCCCCCTCTGACTTGTACCTAGTAAATGTAAGTAAATAAATGAATACTAGTTTATCATTTGTTTGTTATTAGACTGTTAGAAAGTTCTTGTATATTTATGTATTGTTTATTATGTACACTGGTTTTCTCACATGTGACTTTTTAACAAGATTGGTTTATTTTTTTATATATATTTGTAGGGGTCACATTTATTGGTTAATTCATTAATTAATTGTGTTTTCAGTTAGTGGTTAATGAGGTACTAATGATTATGTGAACTTTATAATGATAAGGTGATGGTGATGATGATGATGATGATGATGAAGATTATGATGAAGATGAGGATGATGATGATGATTATGATGATGATGATGATGATGAAGAAGATTATGATGATGATGATGATGAAGATTATGATGATGATGATGATGATGATGAAGATTATGATTAAGATGAGGATGATGAAGATTATGATGATGATGATTTGCTCGTCGGGTTTGTCTTTAACCAGTGTCTTTAGGACCCAACATGCGCGTGCACTGAGACTCCGAGCGCTTCTGTAAAAGAAACGGGAGCGAAGGAGAGAGAAAAGACTTAGAGAGGGGGAGAGGGAGGGAGGGAGGGAGAGAGAGAGAGAGAGAGAGAGAGAGAGAAGGAAAGGGTAAGGCAGAAGGAGTGAAGAGAACACGAGGAGTATTTGCGTGTTGTCTCGGTGCTGTAGCGCGCGCTCTCCGTGTGTGTGTGTGTGTGTGTGTGTGTGGTTCCGGTACCAGACACCGGGGAGTTTTCCTGAGTTCCAGTGACGGTCATGTCGGTACACAGCACCGGTACCTGTTAGATCTGTGGAGGGTGAGGAGGAGAAAAGTCTCTGCTTTTCATCTTTATACAGAGAAATAATCTACACATTCTTCATCATCATCATCATCATCATCATCATCAGAATATTAATGAGTATTATAATAATAATAGTAAATGCAGCCGTGTTGTACTTATATATGATTGTGTGTGTGTGTGTGTGTTACAGTATTAATATTATACAGTGTTTATATTTATTTGATTGATTATTGATGCTGA
>NC_060899.1:16589453-16591953 GCF_014805685.1 Silurus meridionalis
TTTTCCTAATTGTTTCTCTCGGCTTGTTAAAGTCTCTGAAGCGTTTTATGATCTCAGACAAATAAGGGAACATAAAGGACAGTGTGTGTGTGTGTGTGTGGGTGTGGGTGTGGGTGGGTGGGTTTGTGTCTTTGTAAATGTGTTTATGTGCATATGTGTTTGTGTTTATGTATGTGTGTATGAGCTTGTGTAATTGTGTGTGTGTGTGTGTGTGTGTGTGTGTGTGTGTGTGTGTGTGTGTGTGTATTTATATCAGTTCCTTTTGCTCTCATTGTTTTCTTTTGTAGTGTGTAACAGACACTTCTGTGTAACAGACACTGGTGTGTAACAGACACTGGTGTTTAACTGGTGTGTAACAGACACTACTGTGTAACAGACACTGGTGTGTAACTGGTGTGTAACAGACACTGGTGTGTAACAGACACTGGTGTTTAACTGGTGTGTAACAGACACGACTGTGTAACAGACACTGGTGTGTAACTGGTGTGTAACAGACAATGGTGTGTAACAGACACTGGTGTGTAACTGGTGTGTAACAGACACTGGTGTGTAACAGACACTGGTGTGTAACAGACACTGGTGTGTAACATACACTGGTGTGTAACTGGTGTGTAACAGACACTGGTGTGTAACAGACACTGGTCTTTAACTGGTGTTTAATTGACACTACTGTGTAACAGACACTGGTGTGTAACTGGTGTGTAAAAGACACTGGTGTGTAACTGGTGTGTAACAGACACTGGTGTGTAACAGACACTGGTTTATAACAGACACTGGTGTTTAAATGGTGTGTAACAGACACTACTGTGTAACAGACACTGGTGTGTAACTGGTGTATAACAGACACTGATGTGTAAGTGGTGTATAACAGACACTGGTGTGTAACAGACACTGGTGTGTAACTGGTGTATTACAGACACTGGTGTGTAAGTGGTGTGTAAAAGACACTGGTGTGTAACAGACACCGGTGTGTAACAGACAGTGGTGTGTAGTGAAACAGTGTGTGTACAGGATAAGTGTAACTTCAGCTCTGCTGAAAAAGGTTAAGTTCTTCAGCAGATGGTGCTGGACTGTGTTTTTGGTGTGTGTACATCTGCGTGCATGTGTGTGTGTACATCTGTGTGTATGTGTGTGTATAAATATACACTCTCTCCGTGGGCTCCTCAGCTGTTGGTGTATTTATATAGAAGTGAGTTGGAGATGTTTTCCTCCCGCTGATGCGTCAGGCTGCTTCTCTACACACGTCACTCGTCTCTTCTTCTTTTGTTCCTTTTATTCTCCACATGGTTCCATCTTTCTCTCTCTCTCTCTCTCTCTCTCTCTCTCTCTCTCTCTCTCTCTCTCTCTCTCTCTCTCTCTCTCTCTCTCTTTCTCTCTCTCTCTCTCTCTCTCTCTCTCCCTCTTTCTCTCTCTCTCTCTCTCTGTCTTTCTTACGCTTTCTCTCTCGGTTTTTCGGTGCATTATAGTTTTCCTGGGGCAAATTGTGTGGCAAATTCTGTGTTTTTGTGCAAATTATACATGGAAGAAAATGCAAAAGTATAAATAGTTCATTAAAGTGCGTAACAAGTGTTTTGAACTGTTCTGGTGAACTTTACTTGCAATCTCCAGCTTTTCTTTAAAAGTCAGTTTTGTAAATGTCTTTGTAAGTGTATCTGCGACCAAATCAGTTTCTTCTCCTCAGTCAGTCATTGTGGAATAAAAAACAGATATTAAATTCACATGAAGGTATTTGAGTTTGTGCAGGCTGCTACAGATGCGGTTTGCGAACTCTGACTAGTGCGTCTCTGACCGTCCAATTAAAAGACGTGGAAACCTGATGTTATTGTACGCCTGTTAAAGGGCCTCAATCTGATTGTTTAACAGCTTCATTCTCATGTATATGCACTGCTGATTTTCGAAAGGTCTCAAGGCAGGTTTCTTCTTGAGCTTTGGAACACATGATGGCTGAAATCTAATTAGATAGAAAACTCCAACATAAACATACAGTAAACGAAGCAGTGCAACTGAGAGAAACGCTGTGAAATGAGGAGAAGAGAGTATTGGGAATAATTTAATACATATTCAAGAGAAAACATTAAAACATAAGTCAGTGATTCTGAGTTTTGATAGAGGTCTTGCCGCCACTGTTATATTCATATAAATAACATTAAATTTGTTGCAATAGTTCTGTGTTAATAAAATTGCCAGTTCTGTATGCTCTAAATCTAATTAACAATTAATATAATCAGTGTATTAATGTTATATAATGTAGTTGAATTTATCATGAAAGCAGTTTAATATAATGAAGAAATATTAAATTAATTAATTAATTTATTTTTATTTAATTAATGAATAAATTTTATTTTCCAGGAATACTTGGGAATGGGCTCCTTGACTCCAGTGACTCCGCCCCTCTCTCGGCCAAAGATGTTTCCGAGGTGACGCTCATTCCTCTTGTCGCTGTAACTTCAGATCCTCTTGCTGTTGTTAACTCTACATCACCAATGTCAAGCAACACGAG
>NC_060899.1:16596953-16599453 GCF_014805685.1 Silurus meridionalis
AGTGCTTTCCGCTGCGATAGTGAGGAAGACTGCAAGGATGGCAGTGATGAAGAAAACTGCACAAAGCAGCTGGGTAAATCTCACACGCACACACACACACACACACACACACACACACACACACAGCTGCTTACACTGAGTTCAAGCTGCACACATTTCTGAAATTCTTTACACTGTTGTAGTAGTCTTTAATGTGTAGTGCATACTTACATACCTAAACACACACACACACACACACACACACACACACACACACACACACACACACACACACACACACGTGATCACATGCCTGACATACTGCCTGAATCTGAATAGCACAATCCTGTTCACTGTCATCATCTCATTTGATTCTTTAATTTCAGAAAGGAATATAATCTTAATGAAGAATACTGTATGATGTTTAAACAGAAGCACATAACAATCCTATACTCAGATGTCCAAAAACTTTTGTCCATATACTGTACATTCTAGGGGTGTCTACACTTGTACACACACACACACACACACACACACACACACACACACACACACATTCCAGAATCAGGTGTAAATATAAAAACAAGATGTAGACTACGCTCGCTCCACCTCTTGCAGAAGGTCTCAGGTACTTCCTGGTCCAAAACATGTCTCTTGTTTTCTCTCAGTTCAGGGCTCATGTCCACCAGGTCAGACCAACTGTATCTCCACCTCCTGTTCTGAGCCGCACAGCACTAACGCTAACTGCAGTGAGTACAGTACTCTCACGGCTAATATCTTACTGTAGCTTTTACACGTACAGCACCTGACCGAGGTGTGTGTGTGTGTGTGTGTGTGTGTGTGTGTGTGTGTGTGTCAGGTGTCTGTGAGCCAATCTCACTGGAGCTGTGTATGAACCTGCCGTACAACACCACACGTTTTCCGAACTTCCTGGGCCACCAGTCTCAGAAGGAGAGCTCAGTGAGCTGGGAGTCGTCTCTGTTCCCTGCACTCGTTCAAACCAACTGCTACAAATACCTCATGTTCTTCGCCTGCACTGTCCTCGTGCCCAAGTGTGACCCGCTCACACACCTGAGAGTGCCACCATGCAGGTAAGGGTGTGTTCCATGTGCAGTAGGTGTGTATGTTTTGTGGAGATCAACATTGGAATCAGATTAGTACTTGAACGTGAATGTGAAATCCTGGAGAATCAGGAACCATGTGATGATCTCAGGATGGGGATCTGGATGTTTGGTGGTGATGGAGAACTTCCATCCAGAGAGATAGAAGATTTCCATCTATCACTTTCACACCTTGCCTCCTCAGTGAGGAGTGTATTAGCTCTTCACCACCTGCTTCTGTTTCTGATGTTTCTTTGCTGAGTGACTCTGAAGATACTGTATGTTCTTCATTAAAGAGCTCTATGTAGTTCCTCAGATCATTCTTGTTTCATTTTTTATCTTATATACTGTATTTCAAGAACTGTTCCTCGACCAGGTAAAGTCAGGTGTATGGTGTACTTCTCCTTATGGTGCATCAATCTTCTGCTATCTGCTAGATAATCTTCAACTTTCCAGTTAGATCAGGATGTAATTACTGCAGATTATCACTGCTGAGTCTGAGAATGACGTCCATCTACTGCAGCTACTGATCACCAACATACAGTTCAGCATCAGTTTAACATCAAGCAGAACATTTAGAGAGGAATAAATGATGAAGAAACTCCAGACTCGAACTCGCCACCACACACGTGACCTCATTTACACGTTTTATTTTACATGATCATTATAATAGAAATCAATCAGTGTTTGAGTCTTTAATATCATTCTATTAATAGATCAGTGTGCTGAGAGTCACATTCGAGTCTTTACACAGAAACTGAGGTGATTAAGTGAAGAATCTTGTGATAAAAATAATAACAGGAACATTAGAGTTATAATAAATCACTACTTTGGAAACTAAAGTACATTTGAAGTCAGAAACATTTGTACTTTTACTCAAGTGAAAGTTTAAAGGGACATTTTTACTTTTACTGGAGTCACATTTTACTGAGTGTCTCTACTGTAACTACACGCTTTGTGCTCTTCGTCCAGTTCTCTGTTTGGTTCCAGCTTCCTATCCAGAGAACCGTGGAAGACTCAAGCGTTCCAAAAGTCCAAGTTGATTATGAGAATGTAGCACTTTTGGTGGCTCCTGGACAAGGGTCAACTTCACCTTCACACAATATATAACCCCATACACTGTGTGTGTGTGTGTGTGTGTGTGTGTGTGTGTGTGTGTGTGTGTCTGTGCAGGTCTCTGTGCAGGAGCTCTAAAGAGCGCTGTGAGTCGGTGCTGAGCATTGTGGGATTGCAGTGGCCTGAGGAAATGGACTGCGCTCACTTTCCTGAGGATGGACATGAAAACACGCCGTGTCTCCTCCCTGACCCGGACGTAGAGGGTAAGTGTGTTTGTGTACGCTGTTTTTTTTTGGGTTAGATCATTTACGCTTACTGCAAATGTGTGTGTGTGACACAGAGTGTTCACCCAGTCACTTCAAGTG
>NC_060899.1:16609453-16641953 GCF_014805685.1 Silurus meridionalis
AATGAGTGGATGAGTGGTGTGTGTGGGTGGGTGAGTGAGTGAGTGAGTGAGTGGATGGATGAGTGGGTGAGTGGTGTGTGTGGGTGAGTGGTGTGTGTGGGTAAGTGAGTGAGTGGGTGAGTGGATGGATGAGTGAGTGAGTGTGTGTGTGTGGGTGAGTGGTGTGGGTGGGTGAGTGAGTGAGTGGGTGAGTGGATGGATGAGTGAGTGAGTGGTGTGTGTGGGTGAGTGGTGTGTGAGTGAGTGGTGTGTGGGTGAGTGAGTGAGTGGATGAATGAGTGAGTGAGTGGTGTGTGTGGGTAAGTGGTGTGTGTGAGTGAGTGGTGTGTGTGGGTGAGTGAGTGAGTGGATGAATGAGTGAGTGAGTGGTGTGTGTGGGTGAGTGGTGTGTGTGGGTGAGTGGGTGAGTGGATGGATGAGTGAGTGAGTGTTGTGTGGGTGAGTGAGTGAGTGGGTGAGTGGTGTGTGAGTGAGTGGTGTGTGGGTGAGTGGTGAGTGAGTGAGTGAGTGAGTGAGTGGGTGAGTGGTGTGTGTGAGTAAATGGTGTGTGTGGGTGAGTGAGTGAGTGAGTAAGTGAGTGAGTGGGTGAGTGTGTGTGTGGGTGAGTGAGTGAGTGAGTGGATGGATGAGTGCGTGGGTGAGTGGATGGATGAGTGAGTAAATGAGTGAGTGAGTGAGTGAGTGGTGGTGTGTGTGTGAGTGAGTGGTGGGTGTGAGTGAGTGGGTGAGTGGATGGATGAGTGAGTGAGTGGTGTGTGTGGGTGAGTGAGTGGGTGAGTGGTGTGTGAGTGAGTGGTGTGTGTGAGTGAGTAAGTGAGTGAGGAGTGAGTGAGTGAGGAGTGAGTGAGTGTGTGTGGGTGAGTGAGTGAGTGGATGGATGAGTGAGTGGGTGAGTGGATGGATGAGTGAGTGAGTGAGTGAGTGGTGTGGGTGAGTGAGTGAGTGAGTTAGTGGATGGATGAGTGAGTGGGTGAGTGGTGTGTGTGAGTGAGTGGTGTGTGGGTGAGTGAGTGAGTGGTGAGTGAGTGAGGAGTGAGTGAGTGAGTGGTGTGTGTGAGTGAGTGAGTGAGGAGTGAGTGAGTGGTGTGTGTGTGGGTGAGTGAGTGAGTGGATGGATGAGTGAGTGAGTGAGCGGATGGATGAGTGAGTGGGTGAGTGGTGTGTGGGTGAGTGAGTGAGTGGTGAGTGAGTGGTGTGTGTGAGTGGTGGTGTGTGAGTGAGTGGTGTGTGTGAGTGAGTGGTGAGTGAGTGAGTGAGTGAGTGAGTGAGTGGTGTGTGTGTGGGTGAGTGGATGGATGAGTGAGTGGGTGAGTGGATGGATGAGTGAGTGGTGAGTGAGTGAGTGGTGTGGGTGAGTGAGTGAGTGAGTGAGTGGATGGATGGGTGAGTGGTGTGTGTGAGTGAGTGGTGTGTGGGTGAGTGGTGAGTGAGTGAGTGGTGTGTGTGAGTGAGTGGTGTTTGTGGGTGAGTGAGTGAGTGAGTTAGTGAGTGAGTGAGTGAGTGAGTGGATGGATGAGTGAGTGGGTGAGTGAATGGATGAGTGAATGAGTGAGTGAGTGAGTGAGTGAGTGAGTGAGTGAGTGAGTGGTGTGTGTGGGTGAGTGGGTGAGTGGTGTGTGTGAGTGAGTGGTGTGTGTGTGGGTGAGTGAGTGAGTGGGTAGAGCAGAGCAGCTTTACACAGATAATGTGGAGATAAAAATTAAGATGTTGTTTATAAGTGTAAGTTTGTCCCTGATGAACAAGTCAGTGGAGACTGTGGTGAAGGAAAAACTCCCTGAGATGCAGAAGAAACTTTGAGAGGAACCAGACTCAAGAGGGAACATCATCCTCATCTGGGTGCCACCAAATGTCCATTTATTACACAACATCTATTCATTATGTACAATTATTTACAAATAGACTACAATATGTGTCCTGTGTGTGTGTGTGTGTGTGTGTGTGTGTGTGTGTGTTCACTACATGATGAGAAAAATATAATTTATAATAATTTTTACACACACACAGACACACACACACACACACACACACACACACACACACACAGATATGATAAGACAGCAAGCAGTGATGCTCTCTGGGTATCATCAAAATAGAAGTAAGAAAAACCCTGAGGGTGAAACACACACACACACACACACACACACACACACACAGTGAATGACTGAGTGCAGTGGATTGTTGTATGACCTTTCTTTCCATTGTTTCCAAGTAAAGTGTGTTAAAGTGATGTAGTCCAGCTGTATGGTGGTGAGCACTTTCCTTAAACACACACACACACACACACACACACACACACACACACACACACACATACCCCTCTCTCTCTCACACACACACACACACACACACACACACACACACACACACACACACACACACACACACACACCTCTCTCTCTCACACACACACACACACACACACACACACACACACACACACACACACACACACACACACACAGGAAAAATGTTCATATAATGAGCTATATTGGAAGCGTATGAAAAATGTTCTAATAATAATAATAATAATATGAACAGGAATAACAGACTATTATTATATCTGAGTCTTAACATGAGAATGAGTCTGATTTAAGTCTAAACCTAAGCCTTTGTCTGAGTCTGATTCTGGGCCTGGGTCTGATTCTGAGTCTAAGCCTGTGTCCAAGCCTGAGCCTGAGTCTGATCCTGAGTCTGAGCCAAAGTCTGGGTCAAAATCTAAGCCCAGTTTAAATCCGAGTCTTTTTTCTGTAATAAAGAGAATCAGAAGAGGATGATCCTCTCTGTAGCGACACCTGACCATGAACCAATCCTGTGATGAACTTTACTCTACAGCAGTGTGGACAGTGATGTGGCACAGAGAGAAGACACAGCTAACGCTGCCTGGGCTACATCTTCTTAATAGAAACATCCTGAGTGATGTCACTTCCTGTTTTTCCAGGTACATGGCGATCATCCACCCTCTGAAACCACGTTTCTCAGCCACTTTGACCAGACTGGTGATTGTGTGTGTGTGGGGAGCGGCCGTAGTGTTAGCCTTCCCGCTCTGCTTCTACTCCAAGACCACAGCTATTCGCAACAGAACGCTGTGTTACGTGGACTGGCCCCGCCACAAAACTGATGAGTTCATGTACTACACACACACACACACACACACACACACACACACACACACACACACACACACACACACATTCTCATCCGATCAAGTTCTTTCACTTGGTTTTCATTTGTTCTTTTCTGTAGAAAAAACTTTGACACGATTAATAATACATAATTCACAAAATACAGTGTTTTTTCAGTGAACATCACAGTTATTCTACTAAATAATTTTAATATCACTAAATACATGCCAATGCTCTAAAATAAGCACATCCAATATGCAAATGAGGAAATTAGAGGACATTGTAGTGTTCAAAGTTTTCGTATTTATTTGTTTATAAGTGCTAATTTTGGACATTAAAAAGAGCTAAACCATATGTGTGTGTGTGTGTGTGTGTGTGTGTGTGTTGCAGGTACCACATCATCATATCTGTGTTGGTGTATCTGCTGCCTCTAGTGGTGATGGCGATTACATACAGCTTGGTTGGAGTCACACTGTGGGGGGGCGGCATGGCAGGAAACTCCTCTGACAACTACCTGGAGCAGCTACAGGCGAAACGCAAGGTGTGTGTGTGTGTGTGTGTGTGTGTGTGTGTTTTTCTCCACCCACTTAAATAATTATTTCAGTTGTGACACAAGCCTCACTGGATAGTGATCTGTATTACACACACACACATACACACACATACACACACACACACACTGTAAATGTTTTTGTACTCTTTTTAGGTCCATGACATGGCACAACATTGTGAGGACACACACACACACACATCCATTTTTTGTAAGCTTTTTAGGAATCTGATTACCTTGTGTGACAACACACACACACGCACACACACACACACACACTCACATGCACACATGCACACAGAAGTATTAGAGGAGTTTATGGTGTTAAAATGTGAACCCATGTATGTGTGTGTGTGTTTGTGTGTGTAGGTGGTGAAGATGATGGTGTTGGTGGTGGTGACCTTTGTTCTGTGCTGGTTGCCGTATCACATCTATTTCATCATCACAGGTCTTTACCCCAACATCCGCAAGTGGAAATATATCCAGCAGGTTTATCTGGCTGTGATGTGGCTCGCCATGAGCTCCACCGTCTACAACCCCATCATCTACTGTACCCTCAACAGCAGGTCTCTCTGTCCTTCTGTCCTTCTGTCTACAACCCCATCATCTACTGTACCCTCAACAGCAGGTCTCTCTGTCCTTCTGTCCTTCTGTCCTTCTGTCTACAACCCCATCATCTACTGTACCCTTAACAGCAGGTCTCTCGGTCCTTCTGTCCTTCTGTCCTTCTGTCTACAACCCCATCATCTACTGTACCCTCAACAGCATGTCTCTCTGTATCTCTGACTCTTTTACTTCAGTCACACAGATGTGTAAATGATATCCTGTTCTGATTCCGTCTTCTCAAGCTACTTTCTGATGCTGTGTTCTAATATCTTGTTCTGATGCATGTTCCTGTTCTGTGCTGTTCTGTGTTCCATTGAAGGTTCCGTGCAGGTTTTAAGCGAGTGTTCCGCTGGTGTCCCTTCATCACCCTGTCTCATTTAGATGAGCTGGAGTTGAACTCGGCCCGATTCCAGAGGAACCGGCAGAGCAGCCTGTTCGCCCTGACCCGCCTGGAGTCCAGCATGGACACACACACCTCACACTCGTCACGACGCAAGAGCTCGGCCGCCAGTCGCTACAGCAGCCTCAGCAGCCAATCACGTCTCGCCACTCGTCTCTCACTGAACGGCTGTCAGCATCCCCCTGCTGTGAACACCACGCCCACCTAATGTAGCTCTCAGCCAATCACAAGCCTCCAGCTGGGGTTTAGTGTCTGTAAAAGTTGTTCTACTTCCTGTTCGGTTACTTCCTTTTCCTTTTTCCTGAGTGTGTGGTGAGCGTGTGCTTCCTCTTCCTCTTAATCTTCCGCATCTTATACACTCGATTTCAATCCTGATTATAGATGATGTCATACAGTGCATTAGAATAACCAATCAGCAGCTTCGGTTTAACTGTGGAACTGAACACACATTTACAGTCAGAACACACACATTTCCACACACACTCATCACTCATGCTACTTTTCTGCCTACCCTGCCCATTTTCCCTCCCTTTTCTTCCCCTTCTGCCCCTTTCCTGTCTCTCCCGCCCCTCCTCTTCCTTTCCTGCCCCTCATGTCCCTTAACTATTTTCCTGTAATTTCTTTCTGCCTCCTCAAAACTGATGTCACTGATATAAAAAGTTCATATTTTCTGGATAATGAAAGTCTGTTTGTTTTTTGTTGAAATGATGAAATGATCTACACGCAGTGTTTCAGATCTTCTGCAGCTTAAACACAGATCTCAGTATGAGGGACAGTCACCATGATTCACTCATCTGCACTCGCTTCTGTTCATCATCATCCTGTTTATATTCCTCTCAGCATCCGGCAAGTCCCTACTCTCTCCATCTCTCTCTCTCTCTTTCTCAATCTCTCTCTCTCTCCATCTCTCTCTCTCCATCTCTATTTCTCTCCATCTCTCTCTCTCTCTCTCTCTCTCTCTCTCTCTCTCTCCATCTCTCTCTCTCTCTCTTTCTCTCTCTCCATCTCCCTCTTTCTCTCTCTTCATCTCTCTCTCTATCCCTTTCCAACTCTCCCTCTCTCTCTCTCTCTCTCTCTCTCTCTCTCTCTCTCTCTCTCTCTCTCTTTCTCTTCCTCCATCTCTCACTCTCTTCTTAGGAGTGTATTAATTCTGTATTAAAGTCTGCTTTATAGATGTTTATTACATTGGCCTAGAAGTGCAAAACACATTAACAAATCAGAAAACACAAGGACAATTCAGACAAACTGGAGAGGGAGGTACATTGTGTGAATGAAACACTTACTGATCATTGGATGAGACACCTGTCATTTAAGATATACAGGAATACAACAGTTTCTCCTTGCTTGCTTATGTTTACTTCTGTTATTTTCTTATAATTAAAGGTGCACTAATCGAAATAAAAAATAGTTGAAAGTAAACGGAGAACTTTACACATGTACAAGAAACAAAGCTATAAGATTTAATCTCCTGTGTATCCTGTGTCTCGTCCAATAATCAGTAAGTATTTCATTCACAAAACTATACCTTCCTTTTCCGGTTTGTCTGAATTGTTTACGGATTTGTTATTTTGTTGTCGGATTTGTTCATGTGTTTTGCACTTCTCGGCCACCGCAGTTTATATACATGAGTGCAAAATCCTTCACAACTAGTTAATAGTTAATTGTTGGTTTAAAAACAATTGAAAAGTGAACTAGTGTGTGTGTGTGTGTGTGTGTGTGTGTGTGTGTGTGTGTGTGTGTGTGTGTGTGTGTGTGTAAATGTAGCTGATTATTGTTGATCAAAAGTTCCCTTTAATTAGTCTGCTAGCACTTAGCATGTTAAAGTAAAACAGTAGTTGAGTAAAAAAGATATTTGACTTTAAAATGTAGTGAATTTACAGTAAAAATCTCCAGAATGGAAACACTTTGCTACAGTAGATATGCGAAAAAGTGACTTAAGTACAGTAACGAATTACATTTACTTCATTACTGTCCATCGCTGCCCGACAGAGCTTTTATTTTAACATAACACACACACACACACACACACGTGTATGTTTTTCATGTTATTTTTGTATGTAAATGTATCAGAGATTTGTGAAATCATGTTAAGCCTGTTAGCATAGTTAGCTTTAATGCTAACTGCAGCACTTCCTGTTTGATGTGTTTTCAGTTTTAATAAAAATTCAGCTGAAAAGTTCAGATTCGAATCCGAGTCCTAAAACAGTTACCATAGTAACGATTGGTTGTCAGGGGCATGTCCTGCACTCGCTCCACATGAGTGTGTGTGTGTGTGTGTGTGTGTGTGTGTGTGTGTGTGTGTGTGTGTGTGTGTGCGCGTGTGTGCGTGTGTGTGTGTGTGTGTTTCTTTCTGTCAATGTTACTCTGTGTCCTGTATAGTTTAATCATGAGGTGCAGGTCTGACACACTTCACACAGGGGCAAGTATTATCCAGAAATGGAAACCTCTCTGTCTCTCTCACACACACACACACACACACACACATACACACACACACACACATACACACACATACACACACACTCAGCTTGTGAAGGTAAAGGCTGGCAGAGTTTATGATGCTGTTCATCACACTCGGTGCTTCAGCAGAAACATGCAGAAAGTAAACACATTAAACGCTTATGTAAACACAACCCCCTACCCCATAACTGCCCTCTGACACAAACACCCTGCTGCACAAACACTTTATTTCACCTGTAAGAGTTTATTTTATTCACACATAAAGTGGATTCATCAGCACAGTGGAACTGTTACAGGATCAACACTTCATACTGTACACACACACACACACACACACACACACACACACACACACAACCCCACTTATACACATACACACATACATACACACACCTCTCACACACTCTACACACACACAGACCCATATACACATCTCACACATACTCATACACAACCTCACTCATACAAATACAAGCAAAAACACACAACTTACTTACACACTTACACACACACACACACACACACACACACACACACACACACACAAAATCCCACTTATACACATACACACATACATACACACCCTCACACATTCTACACACACACAGACCCATATACACATCTCACACACACACACACACACCATTTTATTGTATTTATTACACATTATATTTCGCTGTTGAAATGGAGTTCTTTCTCTGGTGGACCTCTACAGGAAGTGTCCTCATAGTTATGGGAAGTTCTCACTGTAGTCAGTGAAAGTCCTTTTATTTTTTTTCCCTGTCTCTCCAATCCCAAATATTTATCTCAGGTCCTGAGGGAAATACCAGAGTAAAGAACCTTACCCAGACAAATTTATCATCTGGAGATAAAGGATATCCCAGCCGCTGCTCCACACACACACACACACACACACACACACACACACACACACACACACAAAACAGCAAACTCAAATATTATGGTGAAGTGAAAGAGTGCAGCTGTGAGCCCTGAGTGTGTGAAAACGCTGAGGACCACGAGTCAAGTTGCTGTGGTTCCTCTTCATGTGTCCTCATCATCTTAATCATCTCCACTGCAGGGTTCTGGCCAAGTGCTTCTCTCTATCAATGTTACTTAAAATAAACCTTGTCATCTGTAAAAAAAAAAAAAAGACTTACTTTTGTTTTTTTCTCTCTCTCTCCATCTGTGATCTCTTCCGTATCTCTCCAAGCAGATTTACATTTACAAGTGAGGAGGAACATCAATATATTTTTACACATTTTATCTTTATTTTTCCAGAAATGAAATGTGGTAATGTGGAGCATGTACTGACTATTGTATATACTGAAACTGATCGTAGGTTAAGAAGATCAGGAATCTGTCCATGTCCTGTTCAGAGATCCACACTCTCTGAAGCCAAGATACCTCTGATTGTCCCTCGGCTCATACCATCAAGGCTACTGCTGAAAGTCTTGCCACTAAAAAGTTCTCCAGATAAAATTTTTCAACAGGTAATACGCAGGTGATTTGGATAGAATGAGTGTTTACTGTCAATCTGGCAACATAAATGCTCATCAGCATCTCCTCAGAATCAGCCCCAGCAGTCTGCCTTAACCTCCACACCACGTTGAGCTCAGAGGTGGCAAAAGTACACACATCCTTTACTTAAGTAGAAGTACAGATACTCATGTTTTAAAATACTTGGGTGAAAGTTGAAGTACTGATTATACTTTTTTATAAGTGAAAGTAAAGAAGTTTTGGCTCAGACATGTACTTAAGTAAAAAGTAGTTATTACTTCTACCTGTTTTAGCTGTTAACTGGACCTCACATCATATTAGATAGATAGATAGATAGATAGATAGATAGATAGATAGATAGATAGATAGATAGATAGATAGATAGATAGATAGATAGATGTGATAGCCTAGTGGGTTAATGTCAGGGTCCCCACGAGGATGAGTTTGAGAGTTTGATTCCTGCTCGAGCTGGTGGTTGCTGTGTTGGTAAATAAAACTTCTGGACCTTGTCCACTCTGAAAACATTTCAATTCTGTGTTGGATTAATTTCTTGATTTCCTGGTCTTTAATGAAAGATAACCCCACCAAAAAAAAAAAAAAAAAAAAAAAAAAAATGCTGCGCTGGCATGAAACAAAGTATGAACCCTCCAAAAAGCACACATGCTTTTCAGCAGTGGTCGCTCAGTGGGTTAAGCCTTGTGCCTCATCTAAACATGCTTCCCAGTCTGATCTCTTCCATGGTTGATCGGATTAAGGCTGGTGCCTCGCTGATGGTGAGGATCAGGGTTTGAATCCTGCTAGTTGCGATGTTGGTTATGTTCCTGCTTCCTAAATCTTTCTTTAGCGTTATATTCTTCTGTTGATGATTAGATGGGTAGATAGACCTTTTTTTGTTTTTAATGGGTTGAAAAGAAAGATAGACCTGCTCTAAACAAGCTTCCCAGCTTGTCCTTCCTGATGGTTCAGTGGGTTAATGCTGGTGCCTCGCTAATGGCGTGAAGCGGGGTTCAAATCCTGCGTTGTCCCTGCTAGTCATGATATGGGTTTGCTTCCTAAGTCTGTCTTTAGCATTATATTCTTGTGTTGATGGTTTGAAAGAAAAGATAGACCTGCTCTAACAATTGTCACAGCTTGTCCTTCCTGATGGTTCAGTGGGTTAAGACTGGTATTTTGCTGTTGGTGGGGTTCAGGGTTCGAATCCTGCTTTCTGTGTTTCTTTCTTTCTGAATTTTTTGCTTTGAAGCCTGAAACGAAGGATAAACCCCCCAAAAAAAAGAAGGTGTGTTGTGGGACTTGATGGCTTTGTGGTAAAAGCCTTGCCTCTGAGCTCAGAGGTTGCTGGTTCAAATCTGGCCTGTCCCCATGTTGGTTGAGTTGTGTGGAAATTAGTTTGTGGTGAGCAATGGAGTGGGTGACTGTGAACAAAGGCTGTGAAGACCTGCTGGGTTACAGCCTCACTCAAAAATTGAGGGGGATAGTTTTGCATTTAGGGGAAAAAGTTATTAAATACATTTCTGCCAGGAGCCTATGTTGAAACTTTTTTGGATGTTTTTGCTTCATAACCCCCTGTTTTCAGCTTCTCAGATGCCAGGGGGGCAGACGCCTGAATATTGCCCCCCTGGTTCAGGATATGCCCTCTGAAACTGTCCACATCTGACCTTTGATGCAGCCATTTCTGACACCTTCCTCACTACGGTCACCGGAACCTTCCACTTAACTTTGAGCCCTGGCTGGGGTTTGAACCAGCAACCTCTCAACCCAGAGGTAAAGCTCTTTCAATTGAGCCACAGGATCTCCTGAAAAATCTGATTTTTAGGACCTTTTTTGGTTCTTTTATAAAACTTTTTAAACAATTTAAAGGAGAGCTAAGGGGTAGGAATTGAACCGGGTGAGTCAGATAGCAGAGGTCACATTACTAACCACTACACTACCAGAGGGGTGACAAACAAGGCTTTGCTTATTGGACTCTTGGTTTTTCTATAGTTAAGAGACCACTGTTGTCTCTTAGATCATGATGGTAGAGGGTCAAAACTTCTCCTTCCTGTTCATTCTCTCAGTTACTCGAAGTCTATGAGAAGTGACTCAGGTACAAGAACCACATCTCCAACACCTGCACCACTGATATACCATGATTTACCAGCAACCAATTTTAATGACCTTTTATTGTTCTGTTTTTAAAAACTTCTTATAATGTTCAATATGAAACTAGAGGTAAGAATCGAACCAGGGAAGTCTTTCATCATAGATCGCTAATGGCATTACTTTCAAAACTCAAAACTTTGTTAGACATGTAAATAAGCAGGAAAGACAGAGACAAAGACAAAGAGACACAGACACAGCTTTAGAAAAAGTGAGAAACAAATAGAGAGACAGCAAGAGAGAGACATATACAGTGAGACAGAGACATTTACTAAAAGAGACACAGAGACAATTAGATAAAGAAAATAAAGAGACAAAGATAGCGAGATATAGCCACTTCCTGTTGGAAGTGTTTCTCCCGAGCGACTCTTAATGATCTCATTTACTAAATGAGCAGTAGTGAGTTAAGTGCTTGCTCAGGTGCCCAAAACTGGCAGCTTGAGGTGTTAAACATGTATCATATTTACAGCATGTGATATGTATGTAAGCATATGTACAGTGATTAAATATAAAGGCTATAACAGTGCAGAGACGTGTGGACATCATTAAGAGCCTTTGCTATGTTTCCACACGGACAGTTAATGAGGTGACACCGGAGAGACTGCACCTCTTCAAGTCAAGTCAGGAAGTTTATATATATAAAATTATAGACATTTTACAGATTTGAATGATGTATTGTTTTTATCTGTACGATCAATAAAGACAGTAATTTAAGTTTGTGTTGCCATTATGAGGGAAAAACCCACAAAACGCCCCCCAGAGGGTAAATTGTGTAAAACATGGTGGATTTGGTGTTTGATTTGAGACTTGGCGCAGAAATAAAACAAAAGTTTACTGATTAAAAATATTTTTATCTGGAGTTTATTTATTTATTTTATATCTGTCTATATTTTATATCTATTTATGTATTTACATTTTCTATAAAAATGGTGAAACAGAAATGCGTGCTGAATTGATAGCGTTAATAAAATTTAGTGCCGTTTACAATAATTTAGATTTAGATTTAATATTTTGACAGCCAAATATACATATATATACATACATACATACATACATACATACATACATATATATATTCATTAAGTAACAACATTTTTAATTCGTTTTGTATTAATATATATATATATATATATATATATTAATACAAAACGAATTAAAAATGTTGTTACTTAATGAATGTGTCCAGGCTGAAGATCCACATATAGAACACAAGCAGAGAAAAGATGATGATGATCAGGAATGTGTCTGTTCTCAGTCATGTTCTCATCACTGACTCCCTCTGTCTCATCCACATTAACCCCAAACTTCTTACTGCTTCTGCCTGCTGATTCTTATCTCCATAAACTAGTGTACATCTGTGGTGAGTGAGGGTCAGGACTTTATACACCAGCGGAGTGAAAAAGACGCGCAGTAACAGGAAATCAGTTGTTCAGCTGAAATCGGCGCACAGTGAAAATTTTAAAAATATTTCACCAAATCAATGAATTAAAACTAAAGTACCGAGCCGGGTTTGAAAATGTAAGAAGTAAAAAGTTCAGATATTTGTGTAAAAATGTAATGAGTAAAAGTAAAAAGTGAAAAATAAATAGTGGAGTAAAAAACTGATACCAGAAAAATCTACTGAAGTACAGTAAAGAAGTATTTGTACTCCGTTACTTCCCACCTCTGGTTGAGCTGTGAGGGAAATGCTCTTTCAGTAGCGAAACGTTGAAGAAGATCATCCCGACACAGACACTGGACCATGAGGGAGAGCCTTCATACATCATCAGAAACAGTTAGGGTTTTTAAGTGATCCACATGTTCCTCAAAATGGAGGAAGTTTCTTTTCTTGGTAGTGTATCGACACTTCTGAGGTAAATGTTGATGTTCCAGAGAGTTCTGGAGTGGGCTCAGGTGACGTACCCTGAACATGACCTGCGTGAGAAAGGTAAAGACTGGAAGGCCTGCCTCACTGTGATGAACGAAGGAGGCAGACACGTTCGACTGAAAGACAGAAAGCATAAAGTACGTCATGTTTTATTTCAGATTTTTGGAAGGAGTCTCCAGTGTCAGAGCTTTTTAACAGTTAAGAATAAAGCTGTGAGTTTTCTGAAGCTTCCAGAGGACCAGGTGTTTACTTATTCAGGGAAAGTGTTTGTAACATGAGAAGGGGCGGAGTCAATTTAAGGGATGCTGGTTTGAGTCTGGTGTGTCTGAGTTGATGGCTGATGTTTTTTTTCACAGCAACTTTATATAAGGCAAAAACTAAGTTGAACCTCTTTCTTTAAGCTCCTTAACCCCTTCTGGGCTTTCAGCCAGACTCTGGGGGGCAGCTGCCCAGATGGCTGATGTTTGTGCAAAGATGGAGCAGATGTTTTATTGTACAGTATTGTAGAGATGTACAGATATGCTTTAAGAAAAAACATTTATCTTCAGCTGTCTGTTGCTTCTGGAAATTAAAATGTGTGTCCTCTTAATACAGTCTTTATACTAAGCCACATCACAATACACTACACGACACTATATTACATTATACTCTGCTTCACAGTACTATACTACACTATACTACACTAAACTACACTATACTACACTAAACTACACTATACTCTGCCTCACAGTACTATACTACACTATACTACACTAAACTACACTATACTACACTAAACTACACTACACTCTGCCTCACAGTACTATACTACACTATACTACACTAAACTACACCATACTACACTAAACTACACTATACTCTGCCTCACAGTACTATACTACACTATACTACACTAAACTACACTATACTACACTAAACTACACTACACTCTGCCTCACAGTACTATACTACACTATACTACACTAAACTACACCATACTACACTAAACTACACTATACTCTGCCTCACAGTACTATACTACACTAAACTACACTATACTACACTAAACTACACTACACTCTGCCTCACAGTACTATACTACACTAAACTACACTATACTACACTAAACTACACTACACTCTGCCTCACAGTACTATACTACACTATACTACACTAAACTACACCATACTACACTAAACTACACTATACTCTGCCTCACAGTACTATACTACACTAAACTACACTATACTACACTAAACCACACTACACTCTGCCTCACAGTACTATACTACACTAAACTACACTATACTACACTAAACTACACTACACTCTGCCTCACAGTACTATACTACACTAAACTACACTATTCTACACTTTACAAGTGATTCTCAAAGTGTGGGGTGCAGCCCTCTAGTGGGGAATAAAGACATTACAGGTGGGGTCTATTGAATGCAAGATTTATATAATTTGTTTTGTGTTCTTTATTGATCTTTATTTATGATTTTCTTTATTAAAAATAAAAGTTCAAAACTCTAAAAGCAACCACAAACAATTAGGTCAAAAATGGAACTAAATTAAAAAATACATTTTCACAACTACACTTTCATTTTCTTCCTTTTTTAACTTGATGCTATTTGAGGTTATTGATTTAGAATGATGTCAATAAATTAAATATTTTTAAACAGAGTATTTTTCATCACACCCTCATGAAAACTATGTTCACCTCCCTAATGCAAATTATGAATTTGGTAAAATGCATTTATTTTCACCCAAAAAAAGGTAAAAAAAAAAAGCCTTTGTGTTTTTAGTGGTGAAAAATTTAACATGTTCAGATTTTGGTTAAATTTACACTATAAATTGGGAAGGTCACGACTAACACAGGAGTGTAATGTATGATGGTGCACTGCACTACAGTGTTATATAGTATAAGTGTAGTATAATATAGTATAGTGTTGTGTAATATAGTATAAGTATTGTATATGTATATTTTAGCTGTATAGTAGGTTTAGTAGAAATTCATTACAATAAAATACAGTTGTTACAGTACAGTATAATGTGCTTTAGCTGATATTTGAGGACAGTTTTATAATTTCTATATACATTCTTACAGTACAATAGATCCATTTTCAGATCTTAGAGTACCCCACTATAATAAAGAGAATAAATTACATATATATCTCTCTGGTCTTCTGCATGTGTACTTCAGTGTGTCATCGGTCTTTGAGTCACACCGGCACAGTCAGTGTGTCACTGTGTGTCAGAAGCTCTGTCGTCTCAGACACTGCTTTCCAAGTGCAAACTTAAGATTTTAATTTCAGAGGGATGTGTTGTTTTAGTTACAGAGAGCTCAAGCAGGGCGATAATTAACTGTCTTCACTAACACCTGTACACAACCCCTGGACTGACCTGGGATTAGTCTTTACATGCTGTGTGTAGGTTTTTAAGGGTTTATGAGATATGTCCCTATAATCATAGTAATACATGACAGTGTGTGTGTATATGTATGAGTTTGTGTGTGTGTATGTGTGTCCTGGAAAAAACTGTGTCAATATGCAGAAATGAGGAAGTAACAGAAGTGTCATTTGATTTATACACCTATATTTATCTCTCTCACACACACACACACACACGCACACACACACACACACACACACACACACACACACTCAGGCTCTGAAGTTCAAAGATCATTCAGAGATCAGTGTGAGTGTGAGGTGGGAGCTGCTGGTGTGTGAAATCTGACCGTGTTGCAGAGGGAAAAGTTTTGCAGGCTGCAGTCACACTGAAACCCAAGTAAGTAACACTGAGACTGAGTGTACGTGTGTGTGTGTGTGTGTGTGTGTGTGTGTGTGTGTGTGTGTGTGTGTGTGTGTGTTAATCAGAATGTATTCTTTTTTTGGTGTTTGTGTGTAAATGAATGAATGTTAATGCAGGTTGATCAGTCTGAGTGTTAATGTGTGCGTTCCTTTGTTTTACACTGAGTGTACTAATGTGTGTGAGTGTGTTAATGTGGGTGTGCAAACATGAGTGTGTTAATGTGTGGTACTCTGTGAGTGAAAGTGAGTGTGTGAATGTGTCTACTACTGTTTGTGATCACTTGAATGTATTAATCTGTGTTTGTTAATAAGTGTTTTATATGTATTATATCTCTTTGTTCATCTGTATGTGTTATTCTGTGTGTGTGTGTGTGTGTGTGTGTGTGTGTGTGTGTGTGTGTGTGTGTGTGTGTGTTTGTGTGTTTGTGTGTAGGTTAAAGATGTCTTCCACAGATTCAGGATGTTGCAGTAAACTCCGTTCCTGCCCCAAACCACAAGGCTTTCTTGCCTCCATCATCACAAAGGTTGTGTGTGTGTGTGTGTGTGTGTGTGTGTGTGTGTGTGTGTGTGTGTGTGTGTGTGTGTGTGTGTGTGTGTGTGAAATGCACTGCTTAATTTATGTTATTAAACTAAAGGTGAATTGTAAACAACATAACATCTATCTCACACACACACACACACACACACACACACACAGATAATCATCACTACATCCGTTCTCTCTGAGTGACTGAAACATACAGCACAGAGTGAAGAGGAAAATGAATCAGTCTCTCCACATCTCTCACTGTCTCTCGTTTTTTCTTTGTCATTATTTAATACTCAAATGGCATCTCAGTGTGTTTAATCCTTTCCTGTGTGTGTGTGTGTGTGTGTGTGTGTATGCGTGTGCGTGTGCGTGTGTAGTTCTGCTTGCTGTGCTGCTGTTCGGTGTGTGTTGGGCGGTGTTGCAGGAGGAGTGTGAACCAGGACACAACATATTCGGTTTGGTGATTCTGTTCCTGAGCGCAGTGTGTGGAGGGAAACTGGTGGGAGCAGTTACACTGCCAAACCTGCCCCCTATACCCCCACTGCTGGGTAACACACACACACACACACACACACACACACACACACACACACACACACACACTAGGGACGGTAAGATTCAGAGATTCACATCAGTGCATTGGCAAAACGTTAACAACGTGATGCATTAATTTAAAAACGTGTGCATGGGATACATGATGACATTTGTATCATGATGCATCGTTTAACAGATACAGTAGGTGTTAATAAAAAAAGATTTAGTTCCATAGAATTATTAATAGATGCGCTGTACTTTTATTACTTAGAAAGTGACCAATATTTGATATGTAGATCGATTTCTCGTCGCTAAATTGTTTCTCGAGCGCGTTCTCTCAGCACTGTTACGTGAATACGACACATCACAACACTACGGAGACCGAGGCGTGTCCTGAGAGTCACATAGCATACAGATTAACATGGCAGAGGTAGAGCTGCATCTTCCTGGAGACACAACAGGAAAAGAATATCTGGGTTTTTTTTGCAATACAAAGGTATGTGTGAAAGGGTCATGCGTTAGAAGCAGGGGAAAATCATAACGTAGCGCATCAGTAGCTGCTTCATGAGTATCGTAATGCATCAGAGGTGAATTGCAATGGCCTCAGTTATGGAGAACAGGAGGCTGCCACTAAATTACACACACATATTCACATCTGTTGTGAATACTGTGCAAAAATTATCTAAGTAATATTGTGTGTGTGTTTGTGTGTGTGTGTGTGTGTGTGTGTGTGTGTGTGTGTTAGGCATGCTGTTGATGGGTCTGGTGCTGCGTAATGTCCCATACGTAAACGACGCTGTGTTTATTGATCAAAAATGGTCTTCATCACTGCGCAGCATTGCACTGGCCATCATCCTCACTCGAGCTGGACTTGGCCTGGACCCTGCTGTGCGTACATCACCAGTGTGTGTGTGTGTGTGTGTGTGTGTGTGTGTGTGTGTGTGTAGGGAAACTGTGTGCTTATCTGTACAGTTATAGGATTATAGGTTCATTTTAACCAATAATAGCTTCTAAATTTTTGATTTTGTGAGTACTGTGTGTGTGTGTGTGTGTGTGTGTGTGTGTGTGTGTGTGTGTGTGTGTGTGTGTGTGTGTGTGTGTGTAGGCTCTGAAAAGCTAAAGGCGGTGTGTGTGAGGGTGGCTGTAATTCCCTGCACTGTTGAAGCCTGTACTGTTGCTGTGATGTCTCACTTCCTCTTAGGCCTGCCTTGGATTTGGGGCTTTATACTAGGGTAACACACACACACACACACACACACACACACACACACACACACACATACACACACAAGTAGATCATATATGTGTTATTGTGATATAAATATGTCATATTTGTGTTTTATTGGTCATAATAAAAAAAGTATACATGCACTGTGTGTGTGTGTGTGTGTGTGTGTGTGTGTAGGTTTGTGTTATCAGCCGTCTCACCTGCAGTTGTCGTTCCCTCGATGCTGCTCCTGCAGGCTGATGGTTTCGGGGTTCAGAAGGGAATCCCGTCACTCCTCATGGCATCGGGAAGCTTTGACGACATCCTCGCTATTACCGGATTCACTACCTGCCTGGGGATTGGGTTTGGCACAGGTAACACACACATACGTGGGCGTGCACACACATACACACACACACACACACACACACACACACACACACACACATTCTTCGCAGTGCAAATGTATTAGAGTAGGATTAAAAAATGTGCATAATTCGTATTGGAGTCCTTTTATATATATATATATATATTATAAAAAAACAATTTCTTAAATATTTTTATAAACATTTTTATTAATGTTAAAAATAACTAATGCAAAATAATTTTAACTGCAATAATTTTATTAACACAATTAATTCAGCGAGCATTTCTGTTTTTTCCATTTTTATTACAAATATGAATAAATAAATATAAAAGAGGTGAAATGAAAATCTTCAACGTAACACACATTCATTCATGACGTCCTTTCTTCACTCAGATATAAAAAAATTATAAACTCCACCAAAAAATTATTTTTAAACATTACCAAGTACCCAGTCTCAAATCAGCATCAAAATCCGCCATGCTGCACACATCCAGCAGTTAAAACAGTCCGTGAGGAAACATAGCAAAAGTTCAGTTTGGTGTCCTGATGATTTACGTAATTTAAAACACCATCATTTCTTTAAAACATGTACAATAATATTTAGTCTTCATGCTCTATGTTAAGTTTGATTTCACTAATAATAAACATACATTTGCATAAAGCATCAATATTTGTCCGTGTCCATGTTGAGAGTATTAAACACTTTAAGTATTAATATAAGGTACATTTAGAACTGATACAAATGGGCTATTAATCAGCCATGTTTGTTTGTGTGTGTGTGTGTGTGTGTGTGTGTGTGTGTGTGTGTGTGTGTGTGTGTGTGTGTGTATGCACTGCAGGTTCGACATGGCTCAGTTTGGCAAAGGGACTGTTGGAGGTGGTGGTTGGAATTTTGGCAGGAGGGTTTTGGGTGTTCTTATCCATTTCTTCCCTAGTGAAGACCAGGTAACACACACACACACACACACACACACACACACACACACACACACACACACACATACACACACACACAAGTAGATCATATATGTGTTATTGTGATATAAATATGTCATATTTGTGTTTTATTGGTCATAATAAAAAAAGTATACATGCACTGTGTGTGTGTGTGTGTGTGTGTGTGTGTAGGTTTGTGTTATCAGCCGTCTCACCTGCAGTTGTCGTTCCTCGATGCTGCTCCTGCAGGCTGATGGTTTCGGGTTCAGAAGGGAATCCGTCCTCCTCATGGCATCGGGAAGCTTTGACGACATCCTCGC
The DNA here is from genome assembly GCF_014805685.1 of Silurus meridionalis. Lineage (NCBI taxonomy): Eukaryota > Metazoa > Chordata > Actinopteri > Siluriformes > Siluridae > Silurus > Silurus meridionalis. The sequence continues at coordinate 16,628,786 of NC_060899.1, forward strand.
TATTACCGGATTCACTACCTGCCTGGGGATTGGGTTTGGCACAGGTAACACACACATACGTGGGCGTGCACACACATACACACACACACACACACACACACACACACACACACATTCTTCGCAGTGCAAATGTATTAGAGTAGGATTAAAAAATGTGCATAATTCGTATTGGAGTCCTTTTATATATATATATATATATTATAAAAACAATTTCTTAAATATTTTTATAAACATTTTTATTAATGTTAAAAATAACTAATGCAAAATAATTTTAACTGCAATAATTTTATTAACACAATTAATTCAGCGAGCATTTCTGTTTTTTCCATTTTTATTACAAATATGAATAAATAAATATAAAAGAGGTGAAATGAAAATCTTCAATGTAACACACATTCATTCATGACGTCCTTTCTTCACTCAGATATAAAAAAATTATAAACTCCACCAAAAAATTATTTTTAAACATTACCAAGTACCCAGTCTCAAATCAGCATCAAAATCCGCCATGCTGCACACATCCAGCAGTTAAAACAGTCCGTGAGGAAACATAGCAAAAGTTCAGTTTGGTGTCCTGATGATTTACGTAATTTAAAACACCATCATTTCTTTAAAACATGTACAATAATATTTAGGCTTCATGCTCTATGTTAAGTTTGATTTCACTAATAATAAACATACATTTGCATAAAGCATCAATATTTGTCCGTGTCCATGTTGAGAGTATTAAACACTTTAAGTATTAATATAAGGTACATTTAGAACTGATACAAATGGGCTATTAATCAGCCATGTTTGTTTGTGTGTGTGTGTGTGTGTGTGTGTGTGTGTGTGTGTGTGTGTGTGTGTGTGTGTGTGTGTGTGTATGCACTGCAGGTTCGACATGGCTCAGTTTGGCAAAGGGACTGTTGGAGGTGGTGGTTGGAATTTTGGCAGGAGGGTTTTTGGGTGTTCTTATCCATTTCTTCCCTAGTGAAGACCAGGTAACACACACACACACACACACACACACACACACACACACACACACACACACAAACTGACTACTGACTTTTTTCCTACTTAATAATATAAAAGTTTGGCTGAGCAGAAAGTAAGATGTCGCCCTCTAGTGGTCATTACTTCTTATTACAGGACATTGTAGAAGGTCTGTAGTTCACTGTAATGAAATCACTGGTGGGTTTTTCTTTGTACCTACAGTGGTGGAAACGTACTGAAAAATTATACTCATGTAAAAGTACAATAAGTTCCCAAAAAATGTAGTGTGAGTAGAGTAAAAAGACATGTCACACATTGTGTGTGTGTGTGTGTGTGTGTGTGTGTGTGTGTGTGTGTGTGTGTGTGTGTGTGCAGACTGATCTGGTGTTACGGCGCTCCTGCATGTTGTTGGGTTTGTCAGTGTTCTGTGTGTTTGTGAGTCACGTGGCGGGACTGGGTGGGGCCGGGGGGCTCAGCACACTCGTCCTCTCGTTCATCGCCGGAATGAGCTGGAGCAAAAAAAAGGTACAACATTACAGTGTGATCAGAACACCATTCAACAAGGTCCCCAAAAGGAAGCGAGGACCGGATAATGGAATGTGTCACATTAAGAAGCAAAAGACTGCAAAATATATCATATTAAATATAATCATTAGGTTGAGTTCATTAGTGAAAATAGTAGGTAAATAAGATGTTAAGTGTAGCAGTGAACATAAGGACCTATTATAACAATGTGGTGTGTGTGTGTGTGTGTGTGTGTGTGTGTGTGTGTGTGTGTGTGTTAACAGGCCCCAGTTGCTGCTGTTGTTGGGAGGTTTTGGGACATTTTTCAGCCGCTTCTGTTTGGACTGATTGGAGCTGAAATTACTGTTTCTACACTCAGTGCGAACACTGTGGGTTAGTGTGTGTGTGTGTGTGTGTTTTACTACAGCCTTACACTGTGGGTTAGTGTGTGTGTGTGTGTGTACTACAGCCTTACACTGTGGGTTAGTATGTGTGTGTGTGTGTGTGTGTGTGTGTGTGTGTGTGTACTACATCCTTACACTGTGAGTTAGTGTGTGTGTGTGTGTGTGTGTGTGTGTGTGTGTGTGTGTGTGTGTGTACTACAGCCTTACACTGTGGGTTAGTGTGTGTGTGTGTGTGTGTGTGTGTGTGTTTTACTACAGCCTTACACTGTGGGTTAGTGTGTGTGTGTGTACTACAGCCTTACACTGTGGGTTAGTGTGTGTGTGTGTGTGTGTGTGTGTGTGTGTGTGTGTGTGTGTGTGTGTGTGTGTGTGTGTGTGTGTACTACAGCCTTACACTTTGGGTTAGTGTGTGTGTGTGTGTGTGTGTGTACTACAGCCTTACACTGTGGGTTAGTGTGTGTGTGTGAATGTGTACTACAGCCTTACACTGTGGGTTAGTGTGTGTGTGTACTACAGCCTTACACTGTGGGTTAGTGTGTGTGTGTGTGTGTGTGTGTGTGTGTGTGTGTGTATACTATACTACATCTTTACACATACTAGACACAGCACCAGAAGTAGCACTAAGAGTAAAAGAGATAAAATGTAATTATCGGTAATGAAACACTGCTGGATGAATAACAGGTGTTAGAAACAGGAAAATGAACCGGACCCTGTAAAGTGATAGACCCCAAACACACACACACACACACAGATTTAGAATTGGCCAAGTATGTTGACACACAATGAATTTTGTGGCTCTCAAAAGTAACAGAAATAACACAAGACAATACAGATTTTACAAGAAGAACTACAGAGAATATGACAGATATATTACACTGCCATGTTACACACTTATCCAGAATGTTCTACTGTATCACATCTGTAAACTGCTGTGTGTGTGACGTTCACCGTTGTTCTGTTTGCTGGTTTCAATCTAAAGGAGAAAATCTTCATCTCTCTTGCTTGGTTACCTAAAGCTACAGTGCAGGTGTGTGTGTGTGTGTGTGTGTTATTACATGTTGTATATAATATCCTGTATGTTCCATGATACTTGTGTGTCCTTTAGGCAGCTATAGGTTCCACAGCGCTGGACATGGCACGTAGCCAAGGAGACGCGCAGCTGGAGCGTTATGGGATGGATGTGCTGACGGTGGCGGTGTTAGCCATTATGTTTACAGCTCCCATTGGTGCACTCGCGATCGGATTAGCAGGACCCAAACTGCTGCAGAAATACACTGAGATAGAGGAGACAAACACACAAGGTAACACAAACACTTTCTTTGGCAGGTTTACTCTCACAAACGCACAATTCCATTGTAGTTGAATTGCATTAATTGTGATTAAAGAGTTTCTTTCTTTTATTCTGCAGAAAAAGCCGGAGAAGTTTCGCCTCCAGAACTCAAACACACACCTCAGGCTGTGGAGAGCAAACTATAAACACACACATACACACAGGAACACACATATTTTAATTCCCCAACTACATTAAACACTCCATGTTTCTGCTTTTGCATTGTTTTAACATTAGTCTGTCCTTTAGTCGTATTTATATTTAAAAATTACGTCTCTTTTTATTTCTATGGATTGAAAAGCGAGAAAAATAAAAATCGGTGTGAAAAAATGTTGTTGTATCTTATTTTAATATATTTGACTATTTTCTGTTCGGTAGTGGAGCATAATGGAGGACAGGAAGTAACGACCAAATATGTAAAGCAGGAAGCAGTTGTTCAACTGATGATTAAAATAGAATTAACATTTTAATTTCTACAAAAAAAAAAAAACATGTATTAAAGAAACTTGAAAAGCAGTAGATGTGTGTAATAATGTGTGTGTGTGTGTGTGTGTGTGTAATAACTGCCTCAGTCGTAACCCTGAGCTAAACACACACTCCTGAGTGAAGCTTCTGGTGTCAGTCTGATGAGGATTTTCTTTTGTTCCTTCCCCATAAACACACATTCAGTCTTCATCTTCTACCTTCATGTACTGAAAGCGGCTCTGAATCACGTTCCTGCTCCGTCACATCTACAATACCGCAGTACTTTACAGGAATCACCCAAAAGTTCAGATTCCTGCATTTTACTGAAATTCCTACATGTTACTGTCGCTACTGAAATGATTTTATTATTAAACACTTCAATATTAATAACTGCACATTGCTTATTACTTCACTTCACATCGTCTCACAGCAGGTTGTTTTTCTACTTCGCGATTCTGCAGGTAACAGTAGCGAGTTTAGATTTTAGCCAACAAGCGAAACGCAAATTCTTAAAAAAAAAAAAGAAAAATCAACTTCCTGTAAGACAGCAGTAATCACACAACAGTCACTGCACAACAATAAAACGTGGACCAACGTGAATAATGAACAGGTTTTTGCAGATAATCAGTAGTTTATTGAAATTTGAAAACACATTCAGACGGAACCTGCTGAAGCCAACGGGAGTTCGACCCCCGACCCCGAGCGGAAATACAGCCTGGAGGAGGAAACGAAGCGAAAAACAAAAAGTGCTAGCTCTTATAATGCTGTATCAAACAAAACAAAATAGGAGAAAATAAGGAAAAGAGCATAAGCCGGCCGTGCAAAGTGGTCTGTGATGAGGAAATAACGCGAGTGTGGAATACTGCAGGGAGGAACAAGAAGCTCTGCTTCAGCAAGCCGCTCTCAAACTCATACAAAAAATAATAGAAATAATCAAAAAACACGTACGCTATCGAAAAGACAATACTAATCTGAGAAATCAGTACCGCCAACACTGCCTTACCATCACACGCGCTGTTAGCAACGAGCTAAAGGAACTGTTCAGCCCCCCAAAAAACAACCAAAAGGTACAGCAAACATTCGATCAGCCAAGTCACACACCAGGGCTACGAGGCTAATCCCGCTAACGAGTTACACGCTCTTATAGCTACCAGTTTAGTGCGACACACTTCTCTATCAGAGACAAAAACAACAAATAAAAATCTAAAACTAGCTGTTTTTCCAACACCTTTTTTTTTATCCTACATTAGTCTCAGGTAAGGGGCGGGGCTTGTACATTAAGGGGAAAAAAATAAATCGTCTGTAATATGGAATTATGTACAAATGATTTCTTTTGAGGTTGATCACTAACAGCGATGCTAATCTGGTAGCTATAACCCGCTATTAACTGTTAGCAATAGTAGCATTAGTGTATTTCAAAACTGAACTTTTGGATTTAAAAAAAACAAACAAACAAAAAAACAGCGCACGTTTAATTTACGACCGAACTGTTCCACGTGACCAGGCATGTGCCGATCACATCACGATATTTAAAGGAGGATGGAAAACAATTAAAAAAGATACTAAACATTGGCTCCCAAAAATAAAGTCAGTCTGATAGGAAACGCAGAACAGGAACAGTGTCTTCTCGAACGTCCGTGTTTTGGATCTGTGAAGGCAGCAGCACCTGAGACAGTCTCACGGAAGGCAATCCCATAATTCCTTTCACCTGCGACGAAGCCGAGTCCGGGAGGAGATGCTGCCGAGGGTCCAGTAAACAATACCGCAATAGTAATATCGCTTCATTTTAATATCGGCACATGCCCGAGTCCTGATGAGTTTTAGTCCTTTTGTCTTTCACAGGATGAAACAGATCAAGAGTGAAAAGAGGGAGAGAGTGATAGAGAGAGAGAGAGAGAGAGATGGGCGAGAGAACAGTTTAAGGCACCACCACTGTTTTTTTTTAATTAACTAACAAAATAAATAAGTTTACAGTGAGCGTTTTTTTCTCCTGTGTTTTTCCCGACGCAGTGACGTTCGTGTCCATCGTAAAACGTGCGATTCGACAGTTTCCATTTTTCTGTCACACATCCATTTCTTTGTTCTACAGAAAATAAGCCACACCCCCTTTATCTTGCAAAGAAAAGTAAAAACAAACAACAAAAAAAAAAAGAAAGCGATGATTCCCCCCCCCGAAATGACAGTGTCTGTGTGTGTGTGTGTGTGTGAGAGAGATTTACATTTTTTTTTATCTTTCACATTGAAAGGTGGTTTGTATCGTCGTGGAAGTCGAAAGCTGATCACATTTCAAAAAGAAAACCAAAGAAAAATGTAAAAAAAAAAATAAAATAAAAAAATCACTTTTGTAAATTTTCGGCCCATAGATGTGACGAGAGAGAGAGAGAGAGAGAGAGAGAGAGAGAGAGAGAGAGAGAGAGAGAGAAGGATAGAGCAAGCGCGGTCCAGGATGACTCCGCCCACTCAGCGGCGTGGCCCGGCGAATCGGCTCTCTCCGCCGCCTCGGCCAGAACCAATTGTAGGCCTGGAAGAGGATGGGGGTGGGCCACGCCCGTCTCGGTCACGCCCCATCCCGTTTCCCATGATGCCCCTGGGACCGCGGTCTCCACGGCGACTGTCTCCGGAGGCCCTGGTCTCACGCTCTCGAGCGGCACGGGTTTTTTTCTCCTCCACGTTCAGACGAATCTCCTCGCGGAACATTATTGGCTACAGAGACGCAAAACACACAATTACACACACGGCATGTCTTATACACTCCTGCACACCTTACTCTACAGACCCCCCCCCTGCGTGTGCGTGCACGCACGCACGCACGCACGCACGCACGCACCTTGGCTGCTAAGATCCTCTGCACAGGGTCCGAGTCATCAAACACAACAAAGCCAAAGTTGGGCAGCTTCCCTCCTACACCCTTTGTGTTGATGCGCATCTCCACCACCGTCCCGAATCCTGACACACACACACACACACACACACACACACACACACACACACACACACACACACACGTTAGGGAAACAACAGGATTAAACACAGTCCAACATCTAGTCTGAGATTAGACGTGTATTTACTCATGAAGAATTCTTTCAGTTCTCCCTCATCGATGTCGTGTGGAAGATTCCCCACAAACAGCTGATGACTGTCGGGGTGACGCACCGTCCTCCGCCCTTCAGCCTCGCCTCCTTCAGAGTCGCCGCGTCCTACACACACACACACACACACACACACGCACACATTAAACCCAGGACTCTTGACAATGAATCTGTATCACAGTAATTAGTTAGAGATAAAAGATAAAGCTGATTCTGCAGAATTGTTACATTCATTCATTTCATACACAGCTCAGACAGTGCTGCCCTCTGTAATCGCTTCTAATGACATGTAAAAATCACCTTTAAAGCCAAAGTAAGGTTTTCCTCCATGAGCCTCAGCTGAAGCACCATCTAAATCACACACACACACACACACACACGTCAAAGAATTAGACAGATATACAAATTACCTAAAACTGGCTCTTAGTTGTGTGTGTGTGTGTGTGTGTGTGTGTGTGTGTGTGTGTACCTGGTCTAGGTCCACGTGGAGTGAAGCCGGGTCTCTCACGTCGTTGGTCTCTAGGCAACAGAGCGTGGGAATCCTGCTTTACCTCCACCCTGGGCTAAAACACACACAAGCACACCACCTCAGTATGATTATTTGCATAATCATAGGGTTGTTACAAACATGGTGTGTGTGTGTGTGTGTGTGTGTGTGTGTTATTACCGGTGCACTGGAGGCCTTTACTACGTGAGGCGGGATGCCAGATGTGGGCAGAGTGCCGCTAGGTGGCAGATTCTTACTGGTCACCGAGGCCCAAGAAAACGGCTGCACAAATGATGGACAGAACCGTTCAGAACCAATCAGAAACCTCCAATTATAACGTACATAATGAAGATTGAGTGAAAAATCTGCTTTCAATTTCAGATTTCGCCTGTTGTGAGATTTAAGATTGTTGTGACTTATCTTGGGGACACATCAAAGCACGTAATGCTCTTCCCTGATTGGCTGATTTAACACACTCACTTTCGGTGGTTCAGGGGTCTGAGGGGGCGGAGTTGGGGCAGATACAGGGGTCGGTGGTTTCTCTTCCACCTCTTCTGGAAGCTTTTCTTCTCTATCAGGCTCGATCTCTTCAGGCTGAAGTTCTCCCTCAGCGCTAAGCTCCGCCTCTGCCTCCTGATTGGCCTCAGGCTCAGGCTGAGGTTCTGGTTCCACCTCAGGGCCCACCTCATCCTGCTGCTCCTCCACACCATTACTGTAAAACAATCAAAAAAGTTTAAACTGATTGAAAAAAAATAGCGTGTGTGTGTGAGAGAGAAGATGTACGTACCTGACTGGTGGAGGTTCGTAGTAAGGTGTGCTGTCCTGTGCTGGTTCAGGAGAAGTGTGGGTCTCCACCTGCTCTTCCTCTGCCTCCTCTTCCTCAGACTCTACACACAGTATATCATAGCGACCGTGTTAATGCACAACACACACAATGCTTTCTTCAGACAGTGTGTGTTCATTGTAATAACCAACATACCATTGATCACAGGGTGTGTGTGTGTGTGTGTGTGTGTGTGTGAGACTTTACCTCCCAACTCAGCCTCGGAATCTCCAAACACTTCCTCCTCATAGCGGAAAATATCATTGTGAACATAGAACTTGTTCACCGCAGAACCCTACGAGTGAGAGAGACAGAGAGGCAGACAGACAGAAAGGCAGACAGACAGAGAGGCAGACAGACAGAGAGGCAGACAGACAGAGAGGCAGACAGACAGAGAGAGAAGCAGGCAGAATAAACAATAAAATTTAGAGATGTATTAATCAGGATTTCTAACACACATGCTTATATCTCCACTACGGTTGCTATGGTAACCAAGGATATACGTCCCGTCCTCACATTTGGAACGACCCTCTGAACAATACCAGAGACATATTTTGAAAAAGTAAATTTAAATATGTTTTATGCGTATCATATTTGTATTACATAATAAAGTTCTGTAGTTGATAAAGTTTGACCTTCAAACTAAAACGTTATTAAAATAGTTAGTTAATCGCTGAAATATCGGCAAAAACCCACACCGATAGTTTTTCCGGCTTCCGGTCCGCTGTCATTACAAGAGCGGCCTCTAGAGGCGAATGACTGATGCCGCGTGCTGTTTGCTTTTAGACGTGAGACTGTGCTGCATGGAGAGCGTTATATTATTAATATAATTATAATTATTAATAAACATATGCATTTCCTTTAGCACACTTTCATGATTCAGTACTTTTAGATCATATATTTTATAATAAAGTACAGTACAGTTTTACATGGAGTGCTACGGTTTATTTATACAGAACTAAATAAATACATTTAAAATCATAACCAAATCTCCACTAGAATACTGGTAGTCACTCAGACTGACCCGCCCCCATTAAACATCTCTACCGTGTGTGTGTGTGTGTGTGTGTGTACCTCAGGAGCGAGGACAAATGTCTGCATGAACCTCCTCATGGGTTGCCCCCTGTTGGAGAGCTCACCCATCACCTGCACCACCACCCCGTCCCCGAGAGTGGCGTGAGCATCCACGTGTCGGATCTTTGTGTGACACTCGCTGAACTGCAGGGACATCACCTTCTTATGGATCTCCTACACAAACACACACACACACACGGTTTATTACAGATGTTCATTACAGATTACAACATTCATAAATGTAAACAAGTAAACAATTACATCTTAAATATGTGTTCACTCTTAAACTACGTTGAAAAAAAAACCATAATAAATAAAAAGATCACTTCATGGAAGTTTAATGAAAAAGCTGCTAAAGTTCTACATTTGGATCTGTAATTATTGACGGTATTCTGAAGTAAGCGAGAAAACAAAACCGTGTGTATTCATTACCAAACACACACAGCACATGACCAGCTGCAGCCGAGTCACATGACCCACACACACACTTTCAGTTTTACTTTTGCACCTCTTGTGTAATTGTTATTGTGACGTGTTGTTATTGTGACGTGGTGTTGTTGTGACGTGGTGGTGGTGTTGTTGTTGTACTCACAGCCTGACCGTACACGGCCTCCTCGGGTTTCCCGCTGCCGTCCAGACCGCCGTGAACATACGAGGAGTTCCTCCCGTAGAACCTGGGAGAAAAACAGCTCATCAAATAGTGCCATGGCAAACGTTGCTCTGGTTACGTGTACACGTGTGTGTGTGTGTGTGTGTCTCACCTGTGCAGGTAATCAGGCGCTTTGTTAAGGAGTGTGTAGTACTGCCTGACGAACTCACGCCCTACGAGCAAAGGGCTCGGTTTCTCCATCACCATCTCTTTCAGGTCACCTGGATGTGGGATGCTGGAAAAATTAATAAAAATAAGTGAAACAACACACACACACACACACACACACACACACACACACACACACACACACACACACACACACGTGACCGTTACATTTAACATCTATAAACCAAAAGACGTTTCTGATTGGATTCTGCAACAGGAGTTCATAAAGCTGATGAGCTGGAGAAAGATCACCACATGTTCTCTCAGGGTCTGTGTGACACCTTCAACATGTCCATCATGTGATTCTCTCTCTCTCTCTCTCTCTCTCTCTCTCTCTCTCTCTCTCTCTTTAACGCTTTATCACATCCCTGTGTGTTACTAATGACCTGAATTCTGAATTGAGTCTCTACAGAACGTGAGTTAAACACAACGTGGTGTTGAAGATCTTTTTTTCTGGATCATTCTGGATGCGACGTGAAACTGCCAGAAAACCAAAACGTTTACAAACCTAAAATAATCAAATGTGACTGACTCTGAGTCAATGCTGAGTCAATGCTGAGTCGATGCTGAGTCGAGTGAACAGGACGGAACGCTGCTCAGGTGAACCTCAAAACACACCGGAGAACTGCTTTTACTGACAGGTACAGACAGACAGACAGACACAGACAGACAGGCATAAAGGGATGGTATTGAGGACAGACAGTAAGGAAGACTAATGATAAAGGAGACAGACAGAATAAGTAAGCAAGAGACAGAGAGACAATAAGTGAGAGACAGACACGGTAAGTGAGAGACAGAAACAGTAAGTGAGACAGACAGACAGACAGAGACGATAAGTGAGACAGACAGACAGGCGATAAGTGAGACAGACAGACAGACAGAGACGGTAAGTGAGACAGAGACAGACAGAGACGATAAGTGAGACAGAGACGATAAGTGAGACAGAGACGGTAAGTGAGACAGAGACAGAGACGGTAAGTGAGACAGACAGACAGAGACGATAAGTGAGACAGACAGAGGTAAGTGAGACAGACAGACAGAGACGATAAGTGAGACAGAGACGGTAAGTGAGACAGACAGACAGAGACGATAAGTGAGACAGAGACGGTAAGTGAGACAGACAGACAGAGACGATAAGTGAGACAGAGACGGTAAGTGAGACAGACAGACGGTAAGTGAGAGACAGACAGACAGAGACGGTAAGTGAGACAGACAGACAGACAGACAGACAGAGACGGTAAGTGAGACAGACAGACAGAGACGGTAAGTGAGACAGAGACAGACAGAGGCGGTAAGTGAGACAGACAGACAGAGACGGTAAGTGAGACAGACAGACAGACAGACAGAGGCGGTAAGTGAGACAGACAGACAGACAGACAGAGACGGTAAGTGAGACAGACAGACAGACAGAGACGGTAAGTGAGACAGACAGACAGAGAAGGTAAGTGAGACAGACAGACAGAGACGGTAAGTGAGACAGACAGACAGACAGAGACGGTAAGTGAGACAGACAGACAGACAGAGACGGTAAGTGAGACAGACAGACAGACAGACGGTAAGTGAGACAGACAGACAGACAGAGAAGGTAAGTGAGACAGACAGACAGAGACGGTAAGTGAGACAGACAGACAGACAGAGACGGTAAGTGAGACAGAGACGGTAAGTGAGACAGAGACGGTAAGTGAGACAGAGACGGTAAGTGAGACAGACAGACAGGCCGGGATTGTAAATGTAACTGCGCACTTCTCTCCACTCCTCCGTTCTCACCGCTCTGTAAAACAGACTCTCGCGCGCCTCGATTAATCGATGAATCGGTATTTAATTGATCGGATCTCCGCCGATGCGGATCGATTCCTCTAAATCAGTACCGAGTGGAGTTGGGCTGTGACCGCGGTGTGCTCATGGACCATTAAAACTCCATCAGAGCCGCTCGGTCCAACCCGCGATTTCTATTTAATTCAGTTCAGAGAAACCGAACAGACCGGAAGTGAGGTGATGAAGCCGAGCTGCTGTGCGCCATCAGCACCGTTAGCATTAGCATTACACACAGCTACTGCGCGTGCGATACACTTTAGATTGTTTATTTACAAACTGATTACACGGAAAAGAAAAAGAGTTTTATAAATTAAAGCCGCTTTTATTATCGGCTCCTTGTAGTAAATAAAAAATAGCTAGCTTTCTGATGCTAACGCTAAGGGGACACGGGAAAAGACGGTCGGTTCTGTTGTGGGTTTTTGGGCCCGAACTCAACCCCGGAAAAAAGAAACCTGACAGCCGCGGATGAAGCCGCCGTCAGTCTGATGTCTGCGTCGTTCAAAGCGCTGAAGTTCCGAAATCCGAGAACAAAAACTGCGACTAAACAGGCATGTGAGGAGACAAAAAGGGTCCGCGTCCCAAATCCCCTTCTCGTTCCCTACACACGCACCCTTCACACACCCTGGAGAAAAATGGCGCCCAAGTGCACTTCGGCAGTCCCGGAGAGCGGATTGGGACGCGGCCCAGGGTGACTGCGAACCCGAAAGAATTAACACTCACCAAAACCCTGAAAACTGCTCGCGGAAGCTCCGTGGAGGAAACCCGGAAAACGGAGCAGTGTTTTTGACCAGACCTGTTTTTTTATCTCGGAGATCGTTTCGGTTCTTTCTGTCTCGGCTTTAAACTGAGAGTCGAAGCGCTTCGGCCGGCTCTTCTCCCCCCTGCGGCGCGCGCCAGGAACCCCCAGCACTTTACTCCGGTGTCACACCTTATCCCATCCCCTAACACATCCTGCACCCCGGAAGGACCTATTTCATGGGTAGCTGTGGTGCGCGCGTGATTAAAAAGAAATAACTCTGTGATATTTTGGTTACATTTCTTCACATTATAAATAAAACTCATACTCCACATTAGTACACATGTATTAAATAGTTTAAATAATTTCTCATCAAAAAGTGGTGTGATAAAAACTTTAATTATTTATAACTTTCATTACTTTCACTTGCTCATAAGTTCATATCTTTGGTTTAACTGTAAATAGAAGCTCATAATAAAGATATTAGATTCTAACTAACGCTAAAAAATTATAATCTTATATTATTAACTAATTTTACGTTTGGCGTCTGATTTTTTTTAATTTGATTTTAATGATTGCCGCGTGACCATCTGAACTTCTAATCGGGCAATTACTTATCTACCTAAAAATCCACTTCCGCTTCATC
>NC_060899.1:16649453-16651953 GCF_014805685.1 Silurus meridionalis
ACACACACACACACACTCACACTCACACACTCACACTCACACACACACACACACACACACACACACACACACACACACACACACACACACACACTCACACTCACACACACACACACACACACACACACACACACACACACACACACACAAACCCATGTTTGTCCTCTGCTCTCCACCACAGCTGGTCCTGTTTGTGGAGGATCTTGTACTCTTCTCCTCTCCTCAGGTTCAGGTCTGAACTCTCGCATGCTGTGAAGTTGTACAGAGCTACTACTCTCACCTGCTCCTCAGAGTCATGTTGTGGAGGGGGTGGGGGAAGCTTCTTCATCGAGCGCTCTTGCTGGAGAGACAGACGGAGAGGAGAGACTGAGAGGCTGATAGTGAGATAGATAGATGTTCATTTATACACTTTCTCTCTGTTAAGGTAGGAAAAAGAAAAAAGAATAAATGAACTGAATCAATGGATTTAATGAATTTAGATGAACTGTTCGATCGATGGTTTGATAAATAAATGGATGGAGAGATTGATGAATATGTTTAGATGTTTGAAGAGGTGTAGGAGAGATGGAGAGCTTGAGAATAACTGTGAAATAAGAAAAGAAAATGTAAACAATAAATATAATAATACATGTTAATAATTAAATGACAGCCAATGGATGGATGAAAAGATGGTTAGATGAGGAAACGGATGAATGGATGGATAGATAGATTATTTCCTACTCTGTGAGTGTAGCTTGAATCTTTGTCTGTAGTGTTCAGATCCAGACGTGTGCTGGTGCTGAGAGACAAAAAAGAAAAAAAAAATACAAAAATACTGTAAATGAAAGAGTAATGAAATGGACAGACAGATGACGAGATGAAGGGAGGAATAGACGGATAGAAATGTACTTTCATGTGTATTTCCAAGTGCATTATGTTAAAGATTTCTTACCGAGATTCCACAGAACAACAGCAGCAAAAGATGGAATATATGGAATGACCTGATAAAGAAGAGAAGGAGAAAAAAAGAGAACCAAAACAGAAAGAGATAAAGAGATAGAGAGAGTGGGAGAGGGAGCGCAAGACAGAGAAAGAAAAACAGAAGTGAAAACCGTCAAGCTGATGTGTATAATTATTGACCCCCTTTGATTATATTCATAATAGAGTTTGATGTTAAATCACTAAGACTTTGTTCAACTTTAATGTTAACGTCACAGAAAGAGCCTTTATGATCATGCTCAAAAGTTTGTACTCCCCGACATCACAATCATTTCTTCGTATCCAAAGACCAAGAGTTCAAAAGTGACAGAATATTTACATCTAAATTCCTAATGACATCCCTCAAATTTATAATTCATTATTTTTATTAAAAATGTGTATTTTATTAGTAGTATTTTATTTAAATTTCACTGATTTAATTTATTAACTTCTCCTGCATTTCTTTTTAATTTGTCATGAAAAATAAAAACAGAAAACGAATTCGTAACTCTGAGGGTGTAACTTTAGCCAAAATCTAAAACTCAACATGGAGAATAATGGATTAAATGAATTTCAGACAGTGGAGTGAATGCTGGTCCTGATGCTCCTCAAGCTGACGTGATGTAAAAAACGTTTGTGTTTTTTAAGGTTTTTCTCAGAATCTATTACGTCTGATTACAGATGTATTACACAACTGCACTTATAAATCCTGCTATAAGTTTAACTCACAACGTCTCAATAAACTCGAGCAGGAGGAGACATCTGAGAAAGCGTTAACCTTCAAAGACAAGCAGCATTTACACAAAAACACACATATGACCAAAGAATGGAAAAAAGACACACACACACACACACACACACACACACACACACACACACACACACACACAGAAATTACTGCATTTTTATATTCAGTACAGTACTATATAACATTAACAGAACAATATTCTTTATAAACACATTCCCTCACTGTATAACACACACACACACACACACACACACACTGCTTTATAAATCATTTATATACTTACTAGACTCAATCATCTTTACTTATCTGAGAGCTGCTGACGAGTGTGTGACAAAAATAACAAGTCATCTCTGTTTGTGTGTGTGTGTGTGTGTGTGTGTGTGTGTGTATGTGTGTGTGTGAGAAAGAGCGCATGTGCGCAGGTTAAAGGTGTGATTTGTGTGTATGACTCTAGAGAGACTCAATATGTGTCAGATGTGTGTGTGTGAGGCCACGAATTCAGCGGAACAGGATGAAGTAGGATGTGCGCGCACACACACACACACACACACACACATACACACATGCACACACACACGCACACACACACACACACACACACACACACACACAGTACCACTCTGGGTATACCAGACAGGATGTGAGATAGGAAGATGAGAAAATTAAACAAGACAGAGAGGTGGAGACAAAAACACAAGCATACACACACACACACACACACACACACACACACACACACATATACCATGAGATACTCAGCTTCTGAGATTAGTTACTGATTCTCTGTGCAAGAAT
>NC_060899.1:16664453-16709453 GCF_014805685.1 Silurus meridionalis
TTCTATAATCACACCTGGCTCTATAATCACACCTGACTCTATAATCACACCTGACTCTATAATCACACCTGACTCTATAATCACACCAGACTCTATAATCACACCTGACTCTATAATCACACCTGTCTCTATAA
Organism: Silurus meridionalis; assembly: GCF_014805685.1. NCBI lineage: Eukaryota > Metazoa > Chordata > Actinopteri > Siluriformes > Siluridae > Silurus > Silurus meridionalis. Next base: position 16,664,588 of record NC_060899.1, read on the forward strand.
TCACACCTGACTCTATAATCACACCAGACTCTATAATCACACCTGACTCTATAATCACAGACTCTATAATCACACCTGATTCTATAATCACACCTGACTCTATAATCACACCTGATTCTATAATCACACCTGGCTCTATAATCACACCTGACTCTATAATCACCAGACTCTATAATCACACCAGACTCTATAATCACACCTGACTCTATAATCACACCTGACTCTATAATCACACCTGACTCTATAATCACACCTGACTCTATAATCACACCTGACTCTATAATCACACCTGATTCTATAATCACACCTGACTCTATAATCACACCTGTCTCTATATTCACACCTGCCTCTATAATCACACCTGACTCTATAATCACACCTGACTCTATAATCACACCAGACTCTATAATCACACCTGACTCTATAATCACACCTGACTCTATAATCACACCTGACTCTATAATCACACCTGACTCTATAATCACACCAGACTCTATAATCACACCTGATTCTATAATCACACCTGACTCTATAATCACACTGACTCTATAATCACCTGACTCTATAATCACACCTGACTCTATAATCACACCTGACTCTATAATCACACCTGACTCTATAATCACACCAGACTCTATAATCACACCTGACTCTATAATCACACCTGTCTCTATATTCACACCTGCCTCTATAATCACACAGACTCTATAATCACACCTGACTCTATAATCACAGACTCTATAATCACACCTGATTCTATAATCACACCTGACTCTATAATCACACCTGATTCTATAATCACACCTGGCTCTATAATCACACCTGACTCTATAATCACACCAGACTCTATAATCACACCAGACTCTATAATCACACCTGACTCTATAATCACACCTGACTCTATAATCACACCTGTCTCTATATTCACACCTGCCTCTATAATCACACCTGACTCTATAATCACACTGACTCTATAATCACACCTGATTCTATAATCACACCTGACTCTATAATCACACCTGATTCTATAATCACACCTGACTCTATAATCACACAGACTCTATAATCACACCTGATTCTATAATCACACCTGACTCTATAATCACACCTGACTCTATAATCACACCAGACTCTATAATCACACCTGACTCTATAATCACACCTGACTCTATAATCACACCTGACTCTATAATCACATCTGTCTACATGTACACCTGACTCTATAATCACACCTGATTCTATAATCACACCTGACTCTATAATCACACCTGATTCTATAATCACACCTGATTCTATAATCACACCTGACTCTATAATCACACCTGACTCTATAATCACATCTGTCTACATGTACACCTGACTCTATAATCACACCTGACTCTATAATCACACCTGATTCTATAATCACACCTGACTCTATAATCACACCTGATTCTATAATCACATCTGTCTACATGTACACCTGACTCTATAATCACACCTGACTCTATAATCACATCTGATTCTATAATCACACCTGACTCTATAATCACACCTGACTCTATAATCACACTGACTCTATAATCACACCTGACTCTATAATCACACCTGACTCTATAATCACACCTGATTCTATAATCACACCTGACTCTATAATCACACCTGATTCTATAATCACACCTGACTCTATAATCACACCTGATTCTATAATCACATCTGTCTACATGTACACCTGACTCTATAATCACACCTGACTCTATAATCACATCTGTCTACATGTACACCTGACTCTATAATCACACCTGACTCTATAATCACACCTGACTCTATAATCACACCTGACTCTATAATCACATCTGTCTACATGTACACGTGGGTTTATTATTTTTCAAATTACCAAAACATCAACAAATATCATATAAACACTGAATGACAACATCTCACCTTTCACAGATATGTTCTGGATGATCAGTACCTCAGTTCCTCAGGAGCCAAGTTTCCAGTGAAGTGGTCTCCACCTGAGGTCTTTAATTTCTGTCGCTACAGCAGCAAGTCTGATGTCTGGTCCTTTGGTGAGGCTTTTTATTTTCTCTATGGGAGAATTTCTGAATATATATATGAAAGATATTTGCAAGATGCCACCTGAGCAGCTGCCCATGTCGAGAAGAAAAATATAAACACAAAAAAATCATTTCTCTTTACTGTTTTAATAAAAATAAAAATAAAAATCCGTCTTGTTACTCTAAAGCAAATTCATCCTACTCTGAGGGAAGCTAACGCTAACACAAAAGCTCCAAAACTTCACAACATTATTTTATTAACTAATTAACACCAATCAATATTTATATGATTTGTTCATTAAAGCTGCTCTGAGAGAACAGACTGCATTTCCTTCAGCACTGAGGCTTTACACTGTGTGTTAGCTTAGCATAGAACCTTCTAGAACATGAACTGGCACTAAAATCAAATATCAAACCCAGAATGCAAAGCAGTCTACAGTATCATACTGTATTAGTAATAAAGCAGCAAAATACACAATACTGTATAAACACACACACACACACACACACACACACACACACACACATGACAACATACAAATACGCTACATGTTAGTGTTTTACAGAAATGTACAGAAACGTTTTACAGTGTTATAATTATAATAATAATAATAATAATAATGATGATGATAATAACTTCTCTCAGGTGTGTTGATGTGGGAGGTGTTCACCGAGGGGAAAATGCCGTTTGAGAACAACCTGAACCATGAGGTTGTAACCATGGTGATGCAGGGTCATCGCCTCCATCAGCCCAAAAAAGCTGCACCACACATCTATGAGATCATGCAGAAGTGCTGGCAGGAGGTGATTTCTTCTTACATTGTTCATAGATGATCTATCTATCTATCTATCTATCTATCTATCTATCTATCTATCTATCTATCTATCTATCTATCTATCTATCTATCTATCTATCTATCTATCTATCATCATGTCAATTTATTTATATATTTAGTTTTAAAGTTTGTATGTATGTATCTTGATGTATATTTGAATATTCATTATTTATTTTCAGGTTTAAAGCTCGCATTCTAAAATAAACACTGATTTATTATAGATAAAATATGGGCTATTATTTTAGTGTATTATAAACAGTAATAATGATCTTGTCTGTCTGATGTGTGGTGTAGAGACCGGAGGACAGACCAGCGTTCAGAGACATCACACAGATGATTGCTGACGAGCTGGAGACAGATGGACACACCTCCTGATCCCTGATTGGACGACCTGACTAAGTGCTTATTTACAAATGCTCATAATTCTCCTCAATGAACCACTGAAGTGTATTGTATATGTGTGTGTGTGTGTGTGTGTGTGTGTGTGTGTGTGTGTTGTATAGAAAGCATAATAATGGCTGCCTGTACATTAATAAAATAAATGAAAATCACTAAAGTGCTGCTTTATTTTTACTCAGTTCATGATGACTTATGCATGAACAAACACACACACGCACACACACACACACACACACACACACACACATACTCCAGTATCCTGTTGCAGTGGCTCAGGTGTTTGAAGACGTGACTGCAGGCTTCTTGACTATTTTAAGGTAAAACACACACGTCATCTATCACTCTGTAGTCTTCTGTAGAACAATACTATTTCACACATCTTTTTATTCTGCAGCTGAATAAAGCTCATTTCACACCTCAGATCAGTTTAGATCTGTCTATAACAATAGTGTGTGATGTCAGAACATCTACTAAAAGGAGAACATCGTTATGCTTTCTGAGCGATCGTGTGACATCCTTACATCATCACCCTAAAGGTTAGAAAAGTCACGTCATTGTGTTGTGTTGTGATTAGCTGAGTTAGCATGATGTGCACCCCAGAAAAGGTTCGCTAGTAACAGATCATTTCTGCTTTCTGATCCGTGACAACACAAAATAATTCCAGGTCACATGATGGTACAGATTTACGCTTTACAACTAATTCAGAAAAATCTGAAGTTTATCTCAGAAACAACCAAACATCTGTGTCAGTGCCAGATAAAGGGGTGTATTTACTTTTTTTGCAGCTGGAAAAAGGGCACACTTCAGTGCTTCATCGCCTGTTTAGTGCTTGTGTATGTGTGTCTGTAAGAGGGAGAGATATTTCTTTATTTTTATTTCTGCACGCACACACACACACACACACTATCAACTCCTTACTGTTGTTTTAAAGGAAGAATTGCTTAACCATGTGTGTATGTGTGTGTCTTGTGTTGTAACACGACTCTTCACTCATTAAACATTCACTGTGTTCAGTCACTGAAGTCGTGCTTCATATTTCAGTCTGAAGAAAACCTTACGAGGTTCTTTATTACCACTAAGAATGTGTGTGTGTGTGTGTGTGTGTGTGTGTGTGTGTGTGGTTAAGAGAGAAAGTGCATATGTGTTAGTATGAGACAGTGTGTGTGTGTGTGTGTGTGAGTATGAGACAGTGTGTGTGTGTGTGTGTGTGTGTGTGTATAAGTATGAGACTGTGTGTGTATATTATTGTGTGAGTATGCGACAGTGTGTGTGTGTTTGAGAGAGAAAGATGTGTATGAATGTGTGTTTGCTGATAAGGAAAGCTCTAGAACTTTTCTATTACGGTTCTAAAGTTTTTCTAGAAACTAATAAAATCTAAATATTGAGGTCCTAGAAACGGTTCTAAGCTGATAGACTCTTGAGCTCTGATTCCATATTCAGCTCTGTCATAATCCTGTACTTTTAGGTTTTATATGAGATTGTAAAGCAGTTGTAAATCAGTAATATTTATTTGTGTGTGTCCTACATGGGAATTGTCTCAGTGTATGTGTGTGTAGATGTCTTGGCGTCCTGCATACCAAGGCTCAAAGTTCCGTCACGTTTACGGAAAACCAGCCAGTAAGGGTCAGAGTTACGATGGCCTGCCAATCACGCACGGTGTCCATGACAACCACTGCTGCGCCATCAATCCGCTCTTCATTGCTGTGGTCACCGAATGCGCCGGGGGCGGAGCTTTCATCGTAATCTCCATACGTCATGTGAGCGAGAGTCATATTGTAGTTAATTTCATGAAGAGCAACATGACACCAACAACACCTTGTGTGTATGTGTGTGTTACAGAAAGGCCGTGTGGACCCTCATCACCCTCGAGTGTGTGGTCACAGCGCCCGGGTTCTGGATGTTAAATGGGATCCGTTTGATGACCAGCGTATTGCTTCCTGTTCTGAAGACTGCACGGTCGGTAACTATGGAAATGAAATTACTTTTGCTATGGCAACCAGTCTCAGCAACAGCTACCCTCATCTTCGAGTGTGTAGCTTTGATGGGGAAATCTGATTGGATAAAAACTTGTGCCAGACTTTGATTACACAAAAACATCTGGGAAACTTTGCAAAACTTCATACCAAATACTCATGTCTGATTGGCTGGCAGGTGTTCATCTATCTATCATTTTCTCTTCTTTCCATTCTGTCCTGTGTGTGTGTGTGTGTGTGTGTGTGTGTGTGTGTGTGTGTGTGTGTGTGTGTGTAGGTTAAAGTGTGGCAAATTCCTAGTAACGGATTGAAGGAAAATCTGACCAAACCACAGAAGGAGCTGTTAGGCCACATCCAGAGGGTGGGGCTTATCGAGTGGCATCCAACCGCAAAAGATATCTTGTTAAGCTCTGCCTACGATTATAAAGTGTGTATTTGGTGTTTGGACCATGTGGGTGTGGCAGTGTTGAAGACACCGGTGCTGGTGATACACACACACACTGACCTGGTGATGAGTGTGAGCTTCAGTGAGGACGGCAGCAGAATTGCTACAACATGCAGAGACAGACGAGTCCGAATCCTCGAACCACGCACAGGACACACACTTCAGGTGTGTGTGTGTGTGTACACATCACAGTCTTCCCCCACACACACACACACAGAGAAACCGTGTCAGCATGTATGTGTATGTGTGTGTGTGTTTAGGAATCATGTAATGCATCTCATAAAGCTATCAAGACTCTGTTTCTGTCCAACGTGAACCTGCTGCTAACAACTGGAACTTCCAAGTGGAACCAGAGGCAGTTTGCACTGTGGGACCTGGTAACACACACACACACACACACACACACACACACACACACACACACACACACACACACATGCACTCACACACATACATTATTTTTTATTTTATTTTTTTTCAGACTTATCGACATATGTGTGTGTGTGTGTGTGTGTGTGTGTGTGTGTGTGTTAAAGGATGATTTATCTGAGCCATTGTTGGAGGAGGATGTTGATGGAGGTTCTGGAGTTCTCTTCCCATTTTATGACCCTGATACACACATGCTTTATCTGGCTGGCAAAGTATACATACACACACACACACACACACACACACACACACACACACACACACACACACACACACACACACACACACACACACACTCTTATTCTCATCCTGTGTGTGTGTGTGTGTGTGTGTGTGTGTGTGTGTAGGGAGATGGTAATATTCGGTACTATGAGGTGAGTGTGGAGAAACCGTACATACACTTCCTGGCTGAATATCGTTCTCCACTTCCACACAAGGGCCTGGGTAAGAACACACACACACACACACACACACACACACACACACACACACACACACACACTTCTGAGGCACTTAGAGAAAAGCTCTATATTGGTCCTCTGATGATGCTGATGTGGAGCAGGTGTGATGCCGAAACGAGGTCTGGACACGGCGCAGTGTGAAATGTTTCGTTTTTATCGCCTCATTACGGTTAAAGACCTTGTGGAAGCCTTATCCTTTATCGTACCACGGAAGGTAAATGACTCCAAATTTATAAACACACTTCATATTGGAGTTTTTCAACACATAGACTCAACCATGATCCTGGATTTCAGTCTGAGGACTTTCAGGAGGACATTTATCCGATGACAGCGAGCAACAAGGCGGCGATGACGGCTCAGGAGTGGCTCATGGGGCAAAACAAAGGTGATTGTAGTGATATTAATAAAGACAATTTTCGTCTGCTGAATATTTTATGTAAACAGGCCACAGTTCTGCCAAAGTTTTGGAAAAGAATCTGGGGTACGGGTCCACCTGAGATCAACCTGGAGGACATGGACTAACACTTATTACTGAAAATCCCAATGCCGGCCACGTGCTAGTTTGAATTTTACCCAAGCCTAGTGTGTCAGAGAGAAAGAGAGAGAGAGAGAGAGAGAGAGAGAGAGAGACATACAGGTAGATAGAAAGAAAGAATGAGAGTGAATTAGAAACAAGGAGAGAGAGAGAGAGAGAGCACTTTTATATCTATAAATCTTCACAATTCTCATAAAAAAGTCACCCAAGAGCCGCAACTTTCACTCAGCCAATCAACTTGATTGACATGCCATGCAACCAATCACAGAACATTTCCTGTCATCAGTTCACACACTTCAGACCTATGTGAACTACAAATCCACTTTCATAGCATTTAAAGACTGGATTCTGTCCAGTGACTGAACATAGTTCTGAGATGTTCAATAGTAAAGACCATTTAGATTTCAGCCTTATAAAGCTCATAAAAGATGTCTTGTAGTCTGTCGTAAAGTTTTCAGAATCAGTAGTAAAGTAAATTCAGTAGTAAACAGGATTCAAAATATATATATTTATGAGGATGCCACATAAGTGTAACATATTTCTACAAACATCGCCTGTGTGTCGCCCCCTAGCTGCAGGTTGCAGGTGTGTCTAATTAAATCATTCCTCCTCTAGGCCCTGTGTTGATGTCTCTGAGACCTGTGATCAAAGTGCAGAACCCTTACCCAGCTCCTGAGCAGGACGCTCAGCTCGAGTACTCGGGCTGCAGCCTGGACCTCCTCCAAAAACCCTACAGTGTGGAGGAACCGGCCAATCAGACGGCAGGGCATGCGATTACTGACCTATCAGATTGGCAGGAGGATGAAACTCAGTGGAACAGTTGGAGAGACACACACCAAGGTGTTAAGCAGTACGAATCAGAGACGTACACACCATGGGCTGCGGAGAAGGAGGTGGATATGAAAAGATTTTTGTGTTAGAATTTGATCATGGTTCTGACCTGATTGAGCTCAGTGTGGGATTCTGTACGCTGGCTGTGTGTTTCAGCTGCTGAATGTGTTTTATAAGCAGCAGGGGGAGATCAGATGTCTGAGGCAGCAGCTGCGTCAGCGGGACAGCAGGATCCAACAGCTGGAGCTCGAGATCAAGAACATACGCAATCAGCTGAGAGCCTCTTTCTGATTCCGGCCCACTTAAACACACACACACACACACACACACACACACACACACACACACACACACACAGAACTATGTAAAAATGTATGCTCTTATTGTTTACTCCTACTAGATGTGTCTTAGTGGAATATTTTTACAGCACAAAACACACTTCTGACACAGCTGACAAAAGTTTATTCAGAAAACATCACAGAAAAAAATCATCAGGTGATCCACAAACTGCTGACCCACTGATCCATGCATTTGCCTGGACGAAGAAATTACAAAAATGTTCATTAAAATTACAGTACAATGATTTTTTTTCCAACTCACAAATCTACTGACACACACACACACACACATCTACTGAGATACGACTTGTGACTCTGAATGAATAACAATCTGATCCTAACGTTTGCTATTGCTTTTAAACGTTCCACACCAACACAGCAGCACAGTAAAGCTGCTGATCCTAAATTTACTCCAAGAACCACAAGTAATCTTGAGATCCACTCATAATCTACATCATCTCCAAGTTTACTTCACTGCTCTGATTCTCCTGAGAGCAAATCTGTAAATAAATCATTCTAATCAGAACCAAATCAGCTAATTATGTCATTCAATAAAAATGTAATCACATTTATATAAGTAGTGCAGTATGGAAATTGTTTTGGGTTGAAATAGAAATGCCATGTTTTTATGTAAGTAAAGAGGGAAACAGGTTCATGTTGTCCTGTGTGAAAATGTCATGTTGGGTTTTGTATTTTGTGATTATTACTCCACAAAACTTTACATATCGCTACAACAATATTAATCATTTTAACGGTAGAATAATCACACGGATATGAAGATGAATCAGGTCAATAATAATAATAAATTTAACACAAGAACACTTTTAGATTTTCTCGTTAACTTCTTATGACGATTAAATGGAACCCACATTGGACATATGGTAAAGGATAAAACGTATGAACAAATAAACCGCTATAACTGAACTGTATGGGAGACGGCACTCCGGTCAATACCCGTTTATTTGTTCACGCGATACACACCATACAATCCAGTCGTGCTACAAGACATCAGCAAACATACAACAAAATACTCAAAATATCAGTCCAACACATCATTCAGCCGTCTAAACTCTTCACATCATTCCCATTACAGCACCGCTACTAAAATCTGCCTCATTTTTGCACATCTGTGATGATATTGATGATGTGATGATGTCATCAGTCACTATGAACTGGAATTTTTTTTCCCGTTTATATTTTCACCAGACTTTACATTTTACTTGATAATAAATTCCTGATTTATTTTATAGATTCTTAGTAATTAGGTACAATTTAAAATTAAAACACAAATGAAAGCTCACACACACAAACTCGTACATTAAAAATCACAGGATAATTCAGCATGTGTTTAAAGTACTGAGAAAAGAACTGGTGTGTTTTAGATTGTTCTACACCTGAGATTCAATATAATTACAAATTGTGCAAATTTACTATCTATTTTGAGGACATTATTTGTTGTAGTGTACAGGTGTTAAGAGCTGGTTTAATAATAATTATAATAATAATGAAGTAGAATCCAACTTCTGTTTTGTAATATTAATTATTCATGTGAATTCATAAATTATTTGATAGAATATATTAGATTTTAAATAAAAGCTTACTTGTAAGAAAGACATTTAATGGATGAATAAATCACAGATTTGACATTTTTTCACAGTCAGAGGTTGGGACGTTTTCGGATCGATTTTAACGAATGATTGAAAGTATCCTGATTTTTAATTTCATTAGGTAAGTCTGGTGATTTTTTTTAATTGATGTTTTAATCTAATAAAGAACAATTTTTTTGGAAGGAAGATTGATGGAGGTGTTTGCTGTTTGATTGTTAAGCGCATGTTCTGAGCTGCTCAGAAGGTCAGATTGCTGTCACAGTGACGCTGGTGTTTAAAGCTCTTACAATAACATGAACATTAATGTTGTCATTTTTCCTAAAAGTTTAGTGAGGAAGACGGTCACATCCTCGAGATTGTGCTGTTCAAGCATATCAGGTTTTCAGGTTTGCAGTGCATACTGGGGACGTGTGTACTCGAGGCGAGTTTTACGCGCCGCTTTAGATCTTTGATCCTTGTAAAACCCTGAGGACCTGTAGAATGAAGTTAGTGGAAGCTGATGTCAGACAAGCTTCTTGCAGGACCACATTAGTAAAAAGTATAAGAGAAAATTACTGAAAAGTGTGGATTTTGTGTGTGTGTGTGTGTGTGTGCATACATAAATGTGCATATCCTTGTCATACAGCTTCATTGTCCCTAATTAGTGCAGTGCTCTGATAATATTAGTGCAGGAAATTTGTGTGCGTGTGTGAATATGTGTGTGTGGGCATGCGTGTGCGCATATATATTAAATGTGCATCATTTGAGTTTACCAAATGTATTTGTGGTTACCTCACATGTAATTCTAAGATTCCTCATCTCTGCCCTGAAAAGTATATGTGTGTGTGTGTGTGTGTGTGTGTGCGCGTGTGTGTGTCAGTGCTCATTGGGCATGTGCCTAATGGTGTGAAAGATCCAGTCCATCTTGGTGGTCCAGCCACCATGATGGGCGTCGTTCATCTGCTTGGTGAAGTACTCCAGTGCCTCCTGCTGGCTCTTCTCCAAAGCAAGGGTTTTCCTCAGGTAGGAGATATCATCAAAGCTCTGCAGCTCGGGCATCCCGCATCCCAGCAACAATGAGAACAGGTTAATGAAAAGACCTGCATGCTGACGGATCGCCAGGTACGCTTTGTAACACATCTCCTGAAACCTGCATACAAGTGCACACACACACACACACACACACACACACACACACACACACACACACAGAGGCACATTTAAAGTGATAAAGTGATGGAATGAAATCTGATCAACCAAATGGAACACTTTTGGTGATGTAATGAAGCCCAACAGAAACTTTATTATAACTGCAGAGCTGAAACTACAGACTACTTCCAGATATATTAAATAAACACATCTCCACATACAGTAACCTTCACTATATCAATGTTTTGTTTAATCTGTTTAAAACAAACTGGTTGTTGTAGAGCATTATTATAAACCTGCACGAATGTCAGAGCTGCTGTTATAGACAACTAATTAACACCAATCACAATTGACCAATCACAATCTATACTTTTTTTCGGGTTTCAGAGAGGTAGTGTATTATTGAGTGTGTGTGTGTGTGTGTGTGTTGGGTACCTCTCAAACTCCTTTGTCTTGGTACACTCCTGCACTCCTTTACTAATGACAATAAGGAAATCCTGTGTGAGGACGAAAGGGACACGCTCACGCTTATAACCAAACTTCTTCTTTTTATGGTCCAGAAAATGCCCAAAGTCTATATGGAACAACTACAGAGAGACAGACAGAGAGAGTGAGGCAGAGAGTGTGAGACAGAGAGAGTGAGACAGAATGAGATAGGAGTAACAGAGAGAGATAGACAGAGAGTGTGAGACAGAGAGAGTGAGACAGAGAGAGTGAGACAGAATGAGTTAGGAGAAACAGAGAGAGTCAGACAGTGAGAAAGAGAGTGCTTATGGGGAACATTTATATATGTATTACTTTTATTGTATCATGACACATTTATGTATTTATGTATGTAGGTGTGTGTTACCTGTCCGTTCTCTTTGACCATGATGTTGCTGTTGTGTCTGTCTCCGATGCCGAGGATAAACGTGGCTACACAATAACCAGCACACGAACGAGTAAACAGATCAATTGCACTGTCGTAACTGAGAGAGTGAGAGAGAGAGAGCGAGAGAGAGAAAGCACTGTGATTGGCTGATGCTGTACAACAGTATAGTTGAGTGTGTGTGTGTGTGTGTGACATACCTCTCCCCCTTGTTCTTATCTTTAATCCAGTGGTGCAGTGTGTTGCTGTTAAACTGCAGCGCCCCCTTCAGACCACCTTTACACTGAATCTGCATTATAGTGAAGGAGTTCCTCACCACCTCGATCAGACCTACACAGTCCCCGATAGAAAGACACCCATATGGCAACATTCTGCTGAGAGTGAGAGAGAGAGAGAAAGAGAGAGAGAGAGAGAGAGAGAGAGAGAGAGAGAGAGAGAGAGAGAGATTGGCACTGTGATTGGCTTATGCTGTACAACAGTATAGTTCTGTTGGTGTAAGTAATAGTTGGATGGATGTAAAAACGGGAGTAAGAATAGGATTTGAATGGTTCGTATTGAGTGTGTGTCTGATTTGAAACCCTCACCGCAGGTCAAGTCCCTGATTCTGCCAAATGTTCTCCATGATCTTAATTATCTGCAGCGTCAGCATATCCTGCCTTAAGTCTGTTACACACATACCGCATAACAGAAATGTAATTAAAATACTACAGAACAGCTGCGTTTACTGGAAACACACTCTCACCATCTCCATTTTTAAAGATGATCTCGTTATTGGTGAAGAGTAGTTCGCTCATGATATCAGGATTCTCCCAGTTCAGCCAGAGAGGACGCTTTGCTGAAGACATGATTCTGCACTCCTCCAACCTGACACACACACACACACGCACACACACACACACACACACACAATCACATACAGAAATACAGACCACTTATACAAAGAAAATCAAAGAAAATACATTTTCCACATATACAGTACATCGTACATACATGAAAGTTTGAAATAAAAGTAAAAAACATTGTGCTGTAAACACATGTCTCTGTGTGTGTGTGTGTGTGTGTGTGTGTGTGTGTGTGTGTGTGTGTGTGTGTGTACATGTCTGAGTGTGTACCTGAGGTTACCCAGTTGATGCACAGGATTCAGAGGAGAGACAAATCCTTGAAGAGCCTCCATGTAATCGGGGCGAGACATGTGTTCAACTAGGAACTTCATCTGAGTCTGAAACCAATCACAACAAAGCACAAGTCATAGGAAGACATGTGTAGGTGAGACAGGTGTGTGTGGGTGAGACGTGTGTGTAACTGAGGTGAGACAGGTGTGTGGGTGAGACGTGTGAAAAGGGTGGGAGTGAGAAATGTGTTGGTGAAAAGGGTGTGTGAAGATGTGAGGGTGTAGCAGGTGTTTGGGTGTAAGATAGGTATGTATAGGTGAGCAGGAGTGTGTGTGTGTGTGTGTGTGTGTGTGTGTGTGTGTGTGAGACAGGTGTGTAGAGATGAGACAGTTGAGTGTGTGCATGTATGTATGTGTGTGTAGATAAGGTAAGACAAGTGTGTGTTACCTTCTGTGTCTCATCCTTCTTCTCGTGTTTCAGCGTGTCAGTGATGTTCACCAGCTTGTCCATGGCCTCCACCTGTCTGTTCAGGTGTTTTAGATAAATTCCACATGACCTGCAGAACGCCTCCAATAATAACCCGAATCGCCGAGACACAGTCTTATTGTGCATCTCTGACCTACACACAAAAACAAACACACATACACACACACCATCATCAGCATTGTCATCTTCTTCAGCATGGAGTTTAGTGTGTGTATGTGTGTGTGTGTGTGTGTGAGTGTGTGTGAGAGAGAGATGTCACTCACTTTAGGTGCCAGAAGAAGAAGTGTCCTATCCTTTGATTGGTCAGAGCTTTCTTAACGAGGAACCGAGCCAGAGGATTATCTAGATACATCTCATACTTTAGCACCTGCAACACACACACACACACACACACACACACACACACACACACACACATGACCAAAAGAAAATTGGGGCTGCTGTGAGGCACCCATGAATAGCATTCAGTATGAACACACTCTCACATTCTCACACACACACACACACACACACACACACACACACTCACACACACACTCACCTGGACGAGCTGCAGTAGGTACTGGCTAATCTTGTCATCAGTGAGTCCCTGCATGAGGCAGCGCAGAGCAAACTCTCTCACCATTGGATCAGGAAAGTTACAGTCCAACAACTCCAGAGCTGACTCGGGCTGCATGAGGGGCCAATCACGAAGCAGACAATACATCTACACACACACACACACACACACACACACACACACACACACACACACACCAGGATAAACCAGGAGAGAACAACAGAACAAGCAAACAATAACCTTTAATTTTTTCTTTTTACACATTGTGTGTGTGTGTGTGTGTGTGTGTGTGTGTGTGTGTATTCACCTGTGACACCTCGTCCCGTGAATTCCATTTGACAGAGAGAAGCAGCTTGGGAAGGCTTTCTGGAATGTTCACACAATAATGTCTAATCACACACACACACACACACACACACACACACATTGTTCCATCACATAATTGAGAGTAAAATTTGTGTTAGTAAAATCTGTGTGTGTGGGTGTGTGTGTGTGTGTACCGATGTCTCCACAGAAAGTCTTTCTCCTGCTCTGACAGCTCATAGAGTGGGTCTCGGTTGCAGAGAGCACGAAGTTGTTCAGCCTCCGCCTGAGAGATTGAGCTGTCGCACACTAAGCGATTACTCTAAACACACAAACACAGAAGCTTTCAGTTGTGACTGAGAGACAGCAGGTGAAGTGACATTGTGTGTGTGTGTGTATTACCAGGCTGAGAGAGTAGTTGTATCCAAGCTCTCGGGAGATGATCCAGTTGGCTCGTTCCTCAATCTGCTGTTCATCAGGAAAAACCACTGTGTGATTAAAGGAGGGGAACTCCAACTCTACACATGGGGTCTCCTAAAGACAGACAGAGTGAAAGAGAGAGGGAGAAAGAGAGAGGAGAGAGAGAGAGAGAGAGAGAGAGAGAGAGAGAGAGAGAGAGAGTATGCCTTAGATAATAAATATTGTTGGTATTTGTTTATTGAAACTCTAAAAAACACACACACCTTGTTGGGGTTGGATCCTGCCACACCGATGGGATTGAGCAGATCCTCTAGTCCATGTGGAACAGGCCACAGACTCAGAGCCACCTTACCACTGACCAGTGTGTCCTTATAATCAAACAGATTCACATTCCCCCAGGCCAGGGGACAGTGCTCCTACACACACACACAAATGGGTTAGACACTATTCTAAACTGGGAGAAAGATTCACTGAATAGACACAAAGAAGACTGGAACCTCTTTAGCCCCCTTGCGACCCTTGACAGAGCAGATGGAGAGGCAGAGACGGGCAGAGCGTGGGAGATCAATCAGAGAAATATCATACACCAGCCACTCGTTCCACCTGTACACACAGCAGGAAGTCATAAACTGTGTATATTTTCAAAAAGGGGTATGTATCTGACTGTGTGTGTGTGTGTGTGTGTGTGTGTGTGTGTGTGTGTGTGTGTGTGTGTGTGTGTGTGTGTGTTACCGAGGGTTGGAACATGGAACTCTCTGTGTATTGACATTGTCACATAAAGGCTCTCCTCCATGATAAATACCAGTCCGCACATAGATCTAACACACACAAACACACACACACACGAAAGTCGATATGTGTTTCAAATTGCACACACTGTTCTAAAAAACACAGTGTGTCTACTTAGACAAAATATTAAACATTTTGTGTCATTGAGTGTTCCTTTTCCTACTTCCTGTTTCCTGGTTTTCTTCCTGTTTCACCAACACCAGAAATCAGGAATGCTTTTAGGAACTCAGGAACATTTTAAAGAACTCTTTCAGAAATGCAGCACCTGTTTTCAAAAACTTGTGAACCCAGAACCTTTTCTGGAACCCAGGCTTCAATAAATCTTAAAAAAAAATTAAGAAATCTTGGAAGTTCCTTTTTACATCCAGCTCCAGTGTATCTCCATTTCTGCAGAACAGGAACAACTGAGGTGGATGTAACTAATTGGTCAAATGCCAGCAAACCCATGTTTATTTTGTGGATGATGGTACCTGACAGGAAGTTGTAAACTGTCTGAGCAATGTAAACATCAAGAGATGTTTTGTGATGTAACTGACATAAATATGATTTAGTTTAGATATTAAATAGGTTAGATAGTAGTTACCATACCGACAAAGAAGAACATTTCCAAATGGAAGGTAAGCGTCACCTTGTCGATGTCGCGGATGTTGACGTTGACATAGGTGGCACAGATGAGTCTGATGCGAAGCGGAGTGTGAGCGTTGAAGATCCAGAGCGAGCAGGGGTTAGCGGGGTCGCCCCCTCCAGGGCTCGGGCTCGGCTGGGGGGTGCGGCGGCTGTACGACGGAGTAACGAAGCCACTGCATGGCAGCTGATCATACACACTGTCCTTACTGACCAACATAAGGTGTGGCAACTTTCCTACAATAATACAACTGCGGATATACTACACACACACACACACACACACACACGCTCTTTGGTTAAGATGCACTGCCCATATCTGTCTTTCCTGTAATTACTCCACACACACACACTGTCCTCACCTTGTACTGGCTGAGCGGGTATTTCTCCAGCAGGTACTCGTCACAACCACACACCTTGAGGATGTACTGTCCCTGGTACTCCTGCACACACAGACGGAGCTGCTGGGACGACAGGTGCATACTGCGCGTCTTCTTCCTGATGGCCTCGGCGATCAGCTGTTCCGGGACACAGTCGTGAGAGATCTTCAGCGTGTATTTCTGCTTGGCGTTTGACGGCGACACCACCACCCAGATCGTCACAATCAAACGTCCTGTGCAGACCGAAAATTCACAGGACGGTGCTGCTGAATTCTGGAGTATAACTGGCCAGAAGGTGTCTATACATTTTACATAACAGCACAAGTGTTTATATCAATAATCATCATTTATTACTTGTTGACGTGAACGTCACTACCTTTGTCGAGTTTGGCGTAGATGTGCTGTGGTAGTTGTGAAGACGACTCCACACTGGGAGGGTAAACATACAGAGCGTGTGTGTGTGGTCCTCCACCTTCACGCTCCTCCATCGCCTCCCTACACACACTCAGGATGCTCCTCCTGAAGTCCTGCACCTCTGAGTCCTTCACCAGCTCAAACTCGCAGATCGGCATGCCTATAGCAAAGCCTGCATCAAAAACAAAAGTTATGCACACACCATTTTAGACACACACAGATACACATAAAACACACACACACACACACACACACACACAGACCGATCTCACGGTTGAGGATCTTCTCTTCACGGTTGCCGAGCGGTTCGATGACCTTTAGGATAGGATGGAAGAGTCGAAGGTCACACAGTCGCCGTGTTTCATCATAAAACTCCTCCCTCTCTGCCTCCTGGGTCACGCCCACAAAGATGTAGCAAGACTCTTCCTACCAGCCAGAGAAATGCTGTATACAGTTATAATACATCACCTTTCCAAAGCATTTACCTACAGGAGGTAGAAGGGGGAGGGTTTACATACAGGTGGTGGTAAAGGGGGTATCTGGTGAGGGTTTTTACCTACAGAAGGTAGAATGGGGGTATTTGGTGAGGGTACTCACCTGCAGGAGGTGGTAGAGGGGGTATTTGCGGGCTTCTGTGAACAGCTGCTGTTTGATACTGAGGAGTGGAGCTTCACGTAAACACTCCAGGCTGACGAGCATCCCATTGGGTAAACAGCACTCCACCAAAATACGGGGGGGCATCAGGTGTAGACCCCATAACTCACCTGAAGATGGCCCTGGGGCCATTCTCCCTTACACACACTCACTCTGGGAAAAAATGTAATAAAATTCAGACCTTCACACATCTCTTTCTGTCACATAGACATCGCGATAAATTGTCACACTACACATTTGTGTGTGGATGGTGATATCGTTCTCTAACATTATGTTCTTTTATTAGATATTTTTTAACTACACAAAATAAAATAAAACATGTGTGTAAGAGCATGTAAGAAACATCAGCATGAAATCACCATCACTAACATCATTACCATGATCATCATCATCACTAACATCATTACCATGATCATCATCACTAACATCACTAACATCATTACCATGATCATCATCACTAACATCATTACCATGATCATCATCATCACTAACATCATTACCATGATCATCATCACTAACATCATTACCATGATCATCATCACTAACATCATTACCATGATCATCATCATCACTAACATCATTACCATGATCATCATCACTAACATCGTTACCATGATCATCATCACTAACATCATTACCATGATCATCATCATCACTAACATCATTACCATGATCATCATCATCACTAACATCATTACCATGATCATCATCATCACTAACATCATTACCATGATCATCACCATCACCAACATCATTACCATGATCATCATAATCACCAACATCACTACCATGATCATCATCATCATCACCATCATGCTAAATTGGTTCTGTGGTAATGTATTAACACATTCACTGCTGAAGTTACACCTACAGACTCTAATTAACACCTGCTTCAGTGTAACCTGTAGTAATATACTAACACCTATTTAAATCAGTTAACTAACAAATGAATGAATAACGAGTCAGGCTGCTGATTAACACTTTACAGTACTGAATGGTAACTCAGTGTTAGGTCCTAAGGAATCAATGTGTGCATTAATTAAGGGCTGGTATTTGTGTTTTGTCCTCACCAGTGTGTCTCTGTGCCCCGGCTCCTGTTCACAGTGTTCATCCCAAAAAGCTCCCTGCTCTCTACACAAGTGCACTACATAGGGAACACAGAATAACGACTGCTGCACACTGTGTGTGTTCAGTACACAGTAATTTGGAAAGAAGCCATGGTCAGAGCATCTTCTGATAAGCCCCGATGCTGCTCGCCTGGGATGTCTGTCTGTCTGACTGTCACACGGTAAACGCTAGCGATGATTAATTAATGGAAGTCCGGCTCTGACACTCAGGCATGGGGAACAATAGGAGGCAGAGTGCGAGACTGAGACCGAGAGGGGGAGAGGAGATGAGTGGAGGGGGGGAAATCCTTTTCTTTTAAAGGGGACGCATGTGCACTAGCAGAACATCATGGATAGATAAAGGAGCGAACAGAACAGTGTGCTTTAAGAAGCAAAAGGGATCCAGGGTTCTCCTCAGCAAGCATCAGAGAACAGCATCATTACAGAGAGATTACAGAGAGGGAGAAAAAAACAGAGAGAAAGAAGCTGATTGGCTATTAATAGACAAATACGTCACAAAACAGTAAATATCAAATAAACAAGAGACAAAAAAACATTGTTCCTTAAGAATATTTATATTATCTGTTACATCAAACAGGTTCTGCCATGAAAAATAAACACACACACACACACACACAATCCAACAACTATCCTCTTTAATATATTACTGTACACCCATTTTAACAGTCTATAATGTGTATGTGTTTGTGTGTGTGTGTGTGTGTTTGTGTGTGTGTGTGTGTGTGTGTGTGTGTGTGTTTCCTCACTCTAATCTTAATCCCGATTTTCTTTGGTTTCAGTAAAATAATGTAATAAAACAGACAGGTGTATTCATGGTTAGTACCCCCAACACACACACACACACACACACACATACACACAATCAAATATGTATTCAGAGATTAATGATGGTTTGTGTACTTTATGACCCCCTGCCTCAAACACTCCCCACAACACACACACACACACACACACACACACACACACACACACACACACACACACACAGTTAATAGACAATAATCTATGACAGTTACTGTTATATCCTTGAGCACTGATTATTTACTATAAGTTAGTTCCTGTTGTCATTTACATGATATCCTCTATTCATTCTCTCACTTACAGTTAATAAGAGAAAACAATCACAGCTGGTCATGTGACTGAGAAACCGCAAAAAAATGTAAAGTCCTCTTTTCAAACAAAATGCTGACACTGGAGACTCCTTCCACACATTCCACACATTTCTCTTTTAGAAAACTTCACCACATTAATGATTTAAAAAAACACTTTATCATGATTAAAGCTTTGGCTGTATAGGTCCCTGTGAACAAAATGTTACTATGGAAACGATAACTTATCTGGCAGAACTGCTGTTATAGAGAATTAATATCTTCTGACCAATCACAATCCAGAACTTAACCGTGCTGTGGTGTAAGTTTAAATATCTGACAGACATCAAAATGATTGAGTACAAAACGTCGAACATCTGTCACTCCTTTATCCTAATCTTCATGTTCATCAGTAAAAATTAAACCTGACCAGATCCCTGTTGTACAAATAAACATTCATGACAATGTTCTCTCTCACACACACACACACACGCACACACACACACACACACACACACACACACACACACACACACACACACAGAGCACCAAATCGGCTCTTACGTTCTTCCCACAGAAAACAAGGATCATTACCCATCCAAAGCATCCTATATGAAATTTCTTTTTTTTTTTTTTTATGGAAAAAAAAACAAAAAACAAAAAGAAAATGCCACATCACACATCAATAGTTGACACATCAATAACTGTATATAGCCACTGTTTGAAAAAATGCATGCATTTGTATGTGTGTGTTGTGCTGTGCAGTACTCACTCACTCTCTCAGTACAGTTGGAGTCCTTGTGGTGAAGAACACTCATCTAAGTCTCTCCTTCTCTATGTGAAAACTGTTTTCCACATGCTTTTCCCTACAAACACGCCTTCTCTCTCTCTCTCTCTCTCTCTCTCTCTCTCTCAGACACTGAAACAATAGGGCCCGTTTCCTCTCTTCCCCTATTTCTGTTCCCAAGTGCCTCACACACACATACGCACAAACATTAAGTAATCATTTGTTGACAAAAACAGGCAGTTACATAATTATTAAAATAAAATGTATAAAATGTTTAAAGGCATCTCTAATCCCACACTACTTATTCCGAATTTAATCTGTAAATCTACATAACATTAAAATACTATAGACAGAGCTGTAAATTCGAGACTGTGGGTTAGAGACTGTGTGAAAGTGTATGTGCTCTCTAATCCAGATATGATAAAGATACTTTGACACCAGACCTGGTTTAAGAACACCACCAAGTTTTGCTTATGATCTAGACATCAAATAGTGCAGAAACAGACACATGCACATTTTTCAAAATAAGCTTTAAGAGCATTTTAAGAGCATTAGTATGTAAGGTTTAGGTTTCACCACCCATCTGTAACTGCACAAAAAGTTAGCCATCGTACTATTAGTGGATTTCAAATTTAAGTTTAATAGTAGTGTTCACACTAACACTTTAATCACAGATTTCCCACACTGACACACACTTTGTCTTTTGTCCTTTGTCCCAGTGTCCCCAAATCGTTTTCGTACATTATCTGATTATTAACACACTTCCGTGATGAAAACTTTAATATGTGAACTATTCCTCCTCCTCCCCTCTCTACAATCACTGTCAGTTATTGATCTCATTATTGCCTACTGTATCTAAGCCATATGTGTGTGTGTGTGTGTGTGTGTGTGTGTGTGTTTTCAGCTGCATATAACTCATGACTGTGTGGTAATTTATTGTTGTTGAGTTTGGAGTGATATGAACTGAGTCAGCCATTGTTCCACCTTTTCCTGTTTTTACTCTATACATATCAGAGTGTAAGAGAGAGAAAGACAGTGAGTGATGAGAGAGAGAGAGAGAGAGAGAGAGAGAGAGAGAGAGAGAGAGAGAGAGAGAGAGAGAAAACCAAGAGTAAGAGAGAAGGTTAAAGAGAAAGAGAGAAAGGAAGAGACAAAAAGAACAAACAGTCTAGAAACCTAAAATACACACACACACACACACACACTTCCTACACAGACTAAATTTTAATTACATTGCAATAAATGAATGAATTAAAAAATTGAATAAACTTCCTGTTGCAACAATAAAACAGTTTCTTTTTTTAACTCGTAAACATTCTTATAAACTGCAACACAACTTATTTTGTGTGCATTAAACTCAAAACACTTTGGTTCTCCAATCACACACTTGCAGTAACACAAGAACAACATAAGAAAACAGTGCACACTATTTAGTGTAGTACTCTGTGGTGCAAAATGTAGCCAAAGTTATTACCCAAAACTAAAACACACAGGCTCACTCTTCTACCAGTTTTTTGAGAAAGAATTTGTCCTGCTCTTCCTCACTTTCCTCTACCTCTCTGTTGGGGGAATCCTTATATTCACCATCTCCATCCTTATCCTCTCTCCCTTCTCCAGACCTTAGTTCCATCTTCTCTGCTACATGCATCACGATCTCTCGCTGTCTCTCCATCTCTTCTTCAAAATGAATGTCCATGTCAAAGGTCATGTCAGTGTTTGTTTCCATGGCGACCTGAGGCACAGTTTGGTCCTTTGGGTCTGAAAAATTGTATTAGCAGACTATTTAATGTGCTGAAGAGTGAGAGAAAGAGAGAGAGAGAGAGAGAGAGAGAGAGAGAGAGAGAGAGAGAGAGAGGAAGTGAGCACATTGACAGTTATAGTTGCAGCACATTATTATATTGCACATGCTACTTTACAATTTAGCTTTAATTAAATTCTATGTGTATTGTATCAGTTAACATGTTGATCAGATTTGAGCTTGCTGGATAGAGAACAGTTGTAAAAGGCCTCATTAGTAATGTCACCTATTACATGTTGTTTCATTTTCTTCGGCAGAGAGAGTGCAGGAGTGAGACACATCTTTCCTTTTCCTTCTTTTACAGGTACACTATTAATCAGAGCTATAAGAAAGAGAGACATGTTGAGTCAGTTGAAATATTAGTGAAGTGAAATCTCTTATTATCTCGCCTTTCTGTTCTTTCTCACGCTCTTTTATTTTCTTCAGCTTCTTTTTCAGTTTTTTTTTCTTGTCACCCTCTCTGTATGTCTCGTCATCCTCTTTTCTCCATCTACTCCTCTTGCCTTCTCTCTTTCTGCCTGTGAAGGATCAGTAATTTCACGTGTGACTCCTTTGAATCTTTTGAATTTTACAGCGTGTTTTTTATATCTGAGTAAAGAAAGTATGTCATGAATAAATATGTGTTGCATTGAAGATTTTAATTTGACCTCATTTTTATTTTTATATATATATATATTTTTTTTAATATCAAATACGGTCAAACAGAAATTCTCGCTGCATTAATCTTGCGTTAATAAAATTAGTGCTGTTCAGCAGAATTTGCGTTAACGCGTTATTAACAGGTTAATTTTGACAGCCCAAATATATATATATATTATATATATATATATATATATATATATATATATATATATATATATATATATATATATATAATGCTCAGAATACACACTAGACCTCACAACACAAGGAAATGTCACTGTTCCTCACTTGTTTTCTTCCCTGTTGACTGCTTTTTACTCAATAAATCCTAAAACAGACACACATATATACACACAGGTTTTTTGCATACAAAATACAAAATTTTTTACACACATAATGGTTTATGCACAAGGTGTGTGTGCACTGACCTCATCACTGTCATTTCCAGTCTTCCCACAAAAAAGCTCTAGCATCTCTACATAGATACATACAGAAAGCAAGCAATCTCAGTGTCACTTTGTCAATCTAACCCGTGTAAGTGTGTGTTTGTTTGTGTGTGTGTGTGTGTGTGTGTGTGTGTGTGTGTGTGTGTGTGTGTGTTTGTGTGTGTGCTTACCTGCAATATCACTGTCCTCTGAGCTCTCTCTGTCTGACACGTAACGACCAGAAAACCCAAACTTCACCAACCGCTTCTGAAATGAGAGAGAGAGACAGACACAGAGAATCACATTAGAATAGAGAGAGCGAGTGAGAGAGAGAGAGAGAGAGAGAGAGAGAGAGAGAGAGTGTATTACCTTCAAAGACAGTTTGAGAGCTTCCTTAGCCATACAAATTGAATCTTTCAGGCCCTTGTCAGCTTGCTACACACACACACACACACACACACACACACACACACACACACACACACACACAGTATAAAGACAATCAGAAGAAACTTCCAATCAGAAAAACAAAATACATTTACAATACAAAGATGCGTGTGTGTGTGTGTGTGTGTGTGTGTGTGTGTGTGTGTGTGTGTACATTAATAAAGTGATCTTCAGACAGTTCTGCATAGTCCTTCACTCTGTTGCAGGCGACCCAGGCCCGAGTCACTGGTTCCCCAAAATATGTCACATGGCACTTATACTGCAACATTCACACTTCATGAGTTAATTACTTTATATGCATTTTTATGTTTTATATTGTTGTTTATATGTTTAAAAACATATAAAAATGTGCAAATGTTGGGATTAATGGGAATCATACCGGCATGAAATCTACCTCCCTGCGGAATTCCAAATATTCCTCTGTGTTGGGATCTTGCTCTACCATTGCTGGCCACCTGAACACAAAATCAGCAGCAGCATCACCACCATGATCACCACTGTCATTTAAAAGTATTTCCAAAAATCTATCTATCTATCTATTCACACATGACTAATGAATTTCATCATAGTACACTTTACATACAGAACTGAGATTATGTGTGTGTGTGTGTGTGTGTGTGTGTGTGTGTGTGTGTACCAGGGATAACCACTTTGCCGAGCCCAAACCAGTGATCCAGGCACCAGACTGCAGAAGAACATCTCCTCCTCAGGCACGCTGGACTTCTCTTCTGGATCTGAGCAACTTTTTAAGGCAAGGTCTGAAACACACACACACACACACAAACACACACACACACACACTCATAAAGATTGATTAATACATCAAACAAGCAAATGTATTATCAGGTGACAAGCGTACTTTCCTACACTACCAGTGTATAAAGTTAATGACTGGTGAATTAAATGATCATTTATTTAAATATAAACACAATAACAAAACAGAGCTGTCCAACCGAGGAGTAGCACGGTGTGTGTGTGTGTGTGTGTGTGTGTGTGTGTACCTGTGTTGTATTGGCAGGTCCAGTTATCAGGCAAAACTGAAGGATCAACTCCATCACTTAGTCTTCTCCATTTACCACATTCAGGCTTGCTACACTGCACCCACACAACATCTAAACACACATGCACACACACACACACACACACACACACACACACACACACACACACACACACTAGATATATTGGCCAGGCTGAAGAGTTAGTTAGTTATTATGCTGTTATTACACTTACAAGGAGCTGCATCACTACTCTCATCCTTCTGGTCCCTCTCTTCTCTGATCTGCTTCCTGTCTGTGTCTTCATGAATCCTGACAGTCTGAGGCTCCACACTTCTCCACCTCATCCCTCTCTTGCCTGTACATATCAGTTCACTGTGAATGAACAAAGAGCAGGTGTTTGAAGATGAACAGAGAGAAGAGAGAGATACAGAGAAAGAGAGAGAGAGAGAGAGAGAGAGAGAGAGAGAGAGAGAGAGAGAGAGAGAGACTGTACCAGTGTGTGTCCTTCTTGAAGTTCTTCTCTCCACCTAAACACAAATACAGCATATTAAATATTAATATACTTATAAACTCACTGTGGAAGAAAAATAAAGTTTGGAAAGAAGTTAAGAGATATTGTTGGTTCCTGTGGTGAGTGTGTGTGTGTGTGTGTGTGTATGTGTTAGTCTGAATCTAAACATGTAAACTAAAAAGTTAATCAAGCTTTAAAAGACTTCAACAAAATAGTGTATATAAATAATACTGTTGTATTCATATACACTCACCAATTAAATCCACTGTGGAGGAAGAGGATACATGACAGACACTGCCATTCTTCTGTAAAACACACACACACACACACACACACACACACACACACACACACACGTCACCTTTTCTATCTGTAATTGACTGAAAAATATTCCTTTTTTTCTCCTACACCACCTCGCTGTCTCCTTGTCCTCGACTTTTCTTCATAACTTTCTCTTTCACACCTTCTCTGTTCTCATCCTCACTTCCTTTCCTGGCTTCCTTCTCTCTATGTTCTCCTCCATCCATTCTTGTTCCTTTCCTGTTCTTTTTCTTCGGTGTCTTCTTCTCTCCCTCTCTCATTTCTCCAGGTTTGCTTTCCTCCATTATTCCCTCCATCTCTCTTGAGCTTCTCCTCACAGATTCTGAGGTGTTTATGTGCATGGATTTGGAATGTTTAGAATTTGTACCTGTCTTCACTTCACCTGACTTCAGGTCTCCATCCTTTTCTCCATCCATCACCTTGTGCTTTTCTGCTGTTTTTTTCATGAGGGTCTCATTTCTCTGGACCATCAATGCTATTTTACCTTCTCACACAAAGGGAATAAATTAATTATCAAAATATAAAAATACATTTAAACCTATATTTATCATTGTATGAATTATAAGCTAAGCTAATTTAATATATTATGTCGTTTAAGCTCAGTAAATAATATTAATATGATAACTCTGTAAAGGTCCTGCTTTATCTTTAGCCTCTTTAACGTTAGCTTATTTTTCAGGTGTAGTTACTGCAAATCAAAAGATAATAAAATATATATATATATATATATATATATATATATATATATATATGTCCTTACCCTTTTTCATTCTGTAGTAAAGTTTACCTCAGAACGAGTCAGCAGGAATAAATATCAGTAAAGCGCGACCCTCTTCACACCACGTCCTGTTAGCTAAATGCTAACTCTGACAGAAATCTGACACAAACCCCTCGCGCGCGCTGTCAGTATACCGCCACAGGTGACGCGCGCGTGTTTTTTAAATGACTCGAGTCACTTGATTCGGTTCAGAAAATGATTCGGATCTACAATTCCCTGTTTCTTACGGGTTTTTTCCCCTCAGAAAAGAATATAAATGGTATGAAATGTTATTAAAAAAACACCGATGTTGAAAAAAGTCTGTATAGTTTCCTATTCGCAAACACATGAAAAGGTCTTCTACCTGCTATCAAAGAAATATTTCAATATTTTATATATTTAACATTATATTAAGTGATAGATAATGTGTAAAGGTATATATATATATATATATATATATATATATATATATATATATATATATATATATATATATAAAATAATCGCAAGGTTGTTATGAGTTAACTCACGATTAATCGCAACGTAATCGCACACTTTTATCTGTTCTAAATGTACATTAAATTAATACTTTTAACTTTTTTAATACTCTAATCAACATGGACACAGACAAATATTGATGCTTTATGCAAATGTATGTTTATTATTACTGAAATCAAACTCAGCATAGAGCTAGAAGACAAAATATTCTAAATGTAAATGTTTTAAAGTAATTATGCCGTTTTAAATTAGGTTAATCATCCGGAGACCAAACAGAACGCTTGCTATGTTTCCACACGGACGGATTTAATTGCTGGGTGTGTGCAGCATGGTGGATTTTGTGATTGATTTGAGACTTGGTGCTTTATTAAAACAAATGATTAGTGATTCAAATAATCTTTTGGGGGATTTTTTTTGTTTGTGTTTTTTTTATAGCTGAGAAAATAAAGGACATCAAGAAAAAATGTGTGTTGTGTTGAAGATTAAAATTTTGCCTCTTTTATATTGATTTATTTTTATTTTAAAAAAATGGTCAAACAGAACTGTGCTGCATTAATCAAGCATTAATTAAATTAGTGCCATTAAAATACATTTGCATTAACGTGTTCATTTTGACAGCCCTAATGTGTGTGTGTATATATATATATAAATTTCAGTTTGAAACTGTTTGAAACAGAAGAACCTAGACACTGAGAGAACTTTACTCTGTCGAGCGCTAGCGAGGGGCATCTCACAGGGCGAGAGATTCGCTCATCCCAGCTGCACGTCCAACATATCGCACATCGTACGCTGCTGCCTGTGCCGCCAAATGAATTATATTTTTACAATTTTGTTTGTATCGCTTTCGTCATCATAAGATCGAAAAAATGTAAGTCGAATCATCGTGGAACATCTGTATATACAGAACCACTCCTTAAGTGGTTTTTTTTCTATTTTTATTATTTTCAACAAATATCAGTGAAGAATCCAAACTATGAAAGAACACATATGGATTTATTTAGTAAACAAAAATGTATTAAATAACCCAGAATATGTTTTATATTTTAGATTGTCTAAAGTAGCTCCATTTAACTATAATGACAGTTTGGTAAACTCATGGAATTTTCTAATCAGATTTATGAGGGATGATTTTTAGTTTATAACTGAGCCAGAGTTTATTTCTTTCCTCTTTACTGTGCTTTAGAACATCACTTTTCTTGTGCAAAGGAAAAGGTGATACCAGGTCAACAGTTCTATTAGCTACTATACAAATCCATAATATATATATATATATATATATACATAATTCCATTTATTCTTAAAGCATTAACAGGAGAAATGCTAATGTAGTTAGTAGTAGTTTAGTAGTTATTTGGGAAAAACTACTTTGGATGTTGTATTGTCTCTGACGAACCACTTTCTCTGTGTTACGATTGGACAGAAGCACTCGGTCCTCTTTGTTGTGATTGGTTAGTAGTTCTTCGTCTCGATCAGTCCGCCAATCACGGCATAGCAAGAAACGGTTATCGGAATGTGGGTGGGAAATAAATAAGATGGAGGGGTTGTGAGTGTGAGTAAAGAAAACTCTTTTTTTGTGTCGATAAAAACACCATCTCATCGTAAAGACTTCTTATTTTAGGCGGCAGGGTTTTTAATGGAGTAACTGCGGTCGAATTTAACAAGTTGGCTCAGAAACCTAGTTTGTTGTTTACACGGGAAGTTGGTGTCCGTGAGGATTCCTGAAAAAAAAAAAACCGTAATGAACTTAAAAATCTTGAAACGGAAAAATATTATCCAGAGTATTGTAATAACGGGAATGTGGGCTGATTGTGAGTTATATTTTGGTTTAAATGGTATGTGTTGACGCTGTGAAATATAAACGGGTGGTCGGTTACGTCCCAGGCAGATCCTATAGACACCTAAGGAGAGATGAAGGCGGGGCTTGGCAGCGCGTGCTCCATTACGAGCGATCTTATTGGTGGTTACGGCGGGCACGGATTCCGTTCTCGCTTGTCATTGGTGGACGCGGCTGTCCGTCAGCGTTTCCTCGGGGCTGTAGTGAGCTATAAGAGCGTGGGTACCTCAGCAGTAAGATACAGAAGCCTTGAAGGCTCAGAAGCGAGCAAGTGTTTTACAGAGTTCAGAGAAAATTTAGGGGAAATCATCTGGCTAACGTTCACGCATACACCATGCCGAGTCCTGACCGTGCTCCAGCGGTTTGAGAAATGCGGTTTTTTTCTTTAAGGGGCGACAGAGTATTAGATTTTTTTGGTGTATTTTTTTGTTCTGGGGTTCAAGGGTCACTGGATAGAAACAAGTCTGACACGGTAAATAAGATGGCGCTGAAGTCAAAACTGTAGCTTTTACTTGGTATTTTGCAGAGAAAGCAGTAACTTGGGGGAGGGAAGCTCTCAGAGCACAGCTCAACACAAGCAGGAAGGCGGAGCTCCGTGTGTGTGTGTGTGTGTGTGTGTGTGTGTGTGTGTGAGAGAGAGAGGGGAGTGTGAGAGAGAGGGTGTGTGTGTGTGTGTGTGTGTGTGTGTGTGTGTGTGTGTGTGTGTGTGTGTGAGAGAAAAAAAGAGAGAGGGAGGGCTCTGTCTTCACTCCAGTTTTCCACAGTGTCCATCATTATGATCATTGATGATGTATGTGTTGATATTAACTGTATGGTCTGTCATTGTTTTGCAGCTCCAGTGCAGTACAGCCGTGGTCACAGTAACATGGGGACGGCCGTCACCCAATAAACACGCACGTTTTCTGCAAGTTTTTTTGCAAGTTTGCAGAGCAAACTTTATCACCACAGTCATTTTGGACTCCTGTCTCTCTGCATCCTGCCTATGCATGGAGAACTGAGCAGTAAAAAATGATTGAGATGTCCATAGAGAAAGAACCTGTCTTGACAGGAGATGGTGCGGCAGCCATTTTAATCCCACCACCTTCCCAGAACCTAGCGGGTCCAGTTAAGACTCTGAGTCCGTCCTCTGTGGCGCCGGTCAGTGTTGGCGCTCCGTTAATGGATAATATGGTGTTAGCAGAAGTGCCCTCCAACTCGGCTTTGACGGAAGAGGCGGGACATGAGGAGGAAGCCGCAGAGACCATGCAAGCCAAAGGAACTAATAAGCTCTTACAGGCGAAAAATGGTATACAGTCACAGGCCTGGCCTCAAAAGCTTGGCAAGCGGCGTTACAGCATGAACGTTGGCTTCAAGCATCCTGGATTTAGCAAACGTAGGCGAAGAGCTAACTCTGAGTCTGACCCGGTGCTGCCCAGCAACTTCCTCTTGGGTGGAAATATCTTCGACCCTCTGAATCTCAACAGCCTGTTGGACGAGGAGGTAAACCGAGTGCTGAACGCTGAGACTCCCAAATCGTCACCTCTTCCATCGAAAAGCAGGGAGCCTGTCGAGATCCTGATTCCCAGAGACATCACTGACCCTCTAAACCTCAGCGGCAAGGGCGGAAACGCCAACAGAGGCGTCCTGGTGTCACCCGTAAAACGGCGGCGCCATAGAAACCGGCACCATGGGGGCAGTGGTGGCCATCTCGAACCCTCGGGTCCAGAAAAGGGTAAGGGTGCTGAGGAGGAGGGTGTGCTTACTGAACAGCATTTAGCAGAGGAACTAGTTGAAGGGTCCCCACGCCCTTACGAACTCAACACGTCCATCAACTGCCGCGACGAAGTGGTTCCACCCATACTGCCACGCCGCCGTTCAACAAACTCCGCTCCTCAGACAGGGAGTAGCAGCTCCATCGCTCAGCCTTCCAAACACAGAAAACGGCGGCGAACAGTCAGCCGATCAGAACGCCTGTCGATCACACCCACGCCCACGCTCACCAACAAGCAGCTACATTTAGACAGAGGGCGGAGTCAAACATTTCACACACCCATTGTGAGTGGCGCCACAGGGACCCATCTTGAAGCGAACCATCACGTGACACGGCAGAATCGCCGCAAACTGAGACGTGACTTCCAGTACGGCACCTACACTTGTTACTATGGTTATCTGACACCGAGTCTGAACGTGGATCCTCGTCTGGCAGCGTTTCACCCTGAATGGTTCAGTGGAAAGAAAGTCCTGGACATTGGATGCAACGTGGGTCACATGACTCTCGCCATCGCTAAGAACTGGAGCCCCGCCCACATCCTGGGCTTGGATGTCGATGGCGGTGTGGTTCATGCGGCACGGCAGAACCTCCGCCACTTCCTGTCTGAGCTGCAGAAACGGGAAGTGAGACAAGATGCTGACACAGAGGAGAAGCGCAGAGAAGTGGAGAGGTTGCGGACATTCCCTCTTTCTTTCAGACTATGTAGGGGGCCAATTGCAGCTCCTCCCTTACTGCCTCCTGCCCCTGGGGTGTTCCCTAACAATGTGTCCTTCATGAAGGTAAGTGTGTGTGTGTGTGTGTGTGTGTGTGTGTGTGTGTGTGTGTGTGTGTGTGTGTGTGTGTGTGTGTGTGTGTGTGTGTGTGTGTACGCCTGATCATATGCTTTGATATTTTGTACCGTTTCTCCTGTAAACTCAAAATGGAGTATAGAACAGAAGAACATCAACAAAATGGTTCTTGATTGGTCTCACACACAAGCGTGCACGCACACACAGTGTAGTGTGTGTGTGTGTGTGTGTGTGTGTGTGTGTAAGAAAGTAATACAGTAATCCGTGACTTAATGTGATCAGAATGTTTAGACCTTTGCTGAGTTCACTGATCTGAGGACACATGGAGGGGCATGGCCTAATATTCTAATGAGCATGTTTGATTATCAGCCCTCTGTTTGTCCTGTCAGGATTCAGTCTCGTGTAGCAGCCACCTGATTACAGCGGTGTAATCGAACAGTCTCGCTCTCTCTCTCGCTCTCGCTCTCTTTCTCTCTCTCTCTCTCTCTCTCTCTCTCTTTTGCTCTCGCTCTCTTCCGCTCTCGCGGTCTTAGCATTTGCTCGATAAGTTCAGTAGCTTTTGATTGCTAGCTGTAGTGTTTTTCACCTGGTTAACTTTAGCTTTTGTGTTTGTTGTAACTTGTTCTTGTTTGTTTTGATTGCATTAGTACAAACAATTTCTTGTTTCTATATAATAAATCAGAGTATTCATGATGTGTATGTTTGCAGGGGAACTATGTTCCAGACAGCGATGCAGTAGTGATGTCGCAGTGTGCAGAGTATGATGTCATCGTGTGTCTGAACGTCACAAGGTGGGTTCAGCTGAACTGGGGAGACGTGGGGCTTCAGCGCCTCTTTAGACGTGTTTATGCTCACCTGAACCCCGGAGGAGTTTTCATCGTCCAACCACAGCCATGGAGCTCCTACAGCAAGAGAAAGAGACTGACGGTAAACCTGTGTGTGTGTGTGTGTGTGTGTGTGTGTGTGTGTGTGTGCGCTATACTAATACTGTACTGTACTACACTTATCTAATATTAAACACCCTGACTAATCCTGTACTAAACCCTGAGTCAAACCCTGAAGAAACACACACCTGACTAAACTCACACTAGACCAAACAAACCCTGACTAAACTTGAATTAAACCCATAGTAATCTTTATCAAGTTGCATTACTCCGCCCCCAACACATACTAACTCTGACTCCAGACTCAACCTCTTCTGCATGGCTTCGTAGACTAATCCCAGTTTTCTTTTTTTATTCTTCTGTCCAGTAAAACTCATCTGAGACTGAACCCAGACTGAACCCAGACTGAACCCAGACTGAACCCAGACTGAACCCAGACTGAACCCAGACTGAACATTTAATCCCTGTTTTTGTGTCTTGTGTTTTCAGGAAACTACCCACAGGAACTACAACAGCATTCGGCTCCGACCGGACCAGTTCAGCTCATACCTCACCTCCGAGGTGGGATTCACCAGCTACGAGCTCATCAGCGCCACCAAGAGCTGCCCTAAAGGTAAAACAGCATAACTTTACCTTTTTTAACGCATGTGCACACACACACACACACACACACACACACACACATTTCTGTATCGTTTGCTTTGCCTTCCTAATGGGGTGCCAAGAATTTTGGCTGTTACTGTACATTCCTATATCATGGTTTTATTTATTTATTTATTTAAAAAAAAACAAAAATTTTTTTCTCTTTTTTTTAGGACTCCAGAGGCCAATCTACCTGTTCTACAAAGGTCCCACCTCCAACAGGAAGTCCTCCACCAGGAGAGGAAGTGACATACAGGAAGAGGAACGGGAGATGGTGTGAATGTTTACACTGCAGCGGCACTTTAATTTAAAATGCGATCAGATTCACAGGACTCTTCTGAAAGAATCTCCTACACAGTCTCTAACACACACACACACACACACACACACACACACAGAGACTAATAATCTTTTAATAAAAGTTGCTAAGTCTTGTTTCTAATAACTCATCACCTGTTTGTATTGTACATTTTAGGGAAGAGTGTGTGTAGCTTTAACAGTGTGTAAAATAAGTTCATATAGCCATTTTTTATGTGTGTGTGTGTGAAAACCAGACAGCTGTAGAAAAGAATGTAATCGATTTGAATGTTTGCTGTATAGAATAAATAACTGCGTCTTTGAGTCTGGGGTTCGTCTCTAATTCTATGAGTGTGATGTGACGTCTTCAGAGCCACTTGGAAGGTTGACACGTGACTGGTTTCCTTCCTCAGGTTTTTCTTTGTTGTATCTGTGTGATGAATCTGACGGCCACATCCGAGTGTGTTCAGGTTTTAATGACACAGAACACACGAGGAGAAAGACAGAGGGCGTAAATGATCAGGATGAAAGTTAACATTGCTGCAAAGTTTACTGCATGAGCCACAGATTCGTGTTAAATATCCTTGTTTAAAGTGTTTATATATGGCACATAGCACTTTAATCTGACCATCAAAAATCTAATCTAAAACATTTTTATGTCTTAAATTAGATTTTAATGTTATTAAAGCAGACCACTCATCACTGTCCTGCTCCAATGCCTCAACATAGTCTCTGTAGTGAGTGAGGAGTCTCACACACACACACACACACACACTCTCTCTCTCTCTCTGAAACAGTGCCTGCTCTCACTGCTGAGTGTCATTATATCCCTTCAAAAGCATTGTAAGAAGTGTGTGTTGATCCTTGGGAGCTCCTTGGATCTGTGATTTCATCATCAGCTCAGTAACACAGTGGTGTAATGAAGGCAAGAAAAATGCTGACTCAGCTAATCCTGAACTTTATGAAAGTCTCACTGTGAGGCATGCTGTGTTTATTTATAATCAACGCTGACTGGGACTGGGAGTAGTTAGTAACCATGGAAACGGTTTGGGATTTCAATTATTACAGTTTTCTGCTCGAGTCTCCATCATTCACAGCATTTAGCAGACGCCCTTTTCCAGCGCGAATAACACCATCCACTTCCTGGTTACACAGTCAGCACTCTACAGTACACACTTACAGGAGGGAAGGATGGGAATTCTCTGGGGTCTACATAACAGCAGGTTCCCTTTTGAGTTCCTAGTTCCTCTCAGGGGTTCTTCTTCATCTGATCTCATGGGGTTTTCCTTTCAGCACTGTCTCCTCTTTTTCACTCATTACAGAGACGTATATTATTAAATATTTTGTGTTGATAAATACAAATGAAAGGAAAATAGTGTACACACACACACACACACACACACAGTCGTGAAACAGTTTCAGATGTTATTTATAACCAAAATGACAAACTTTTTCAGTAACTCTGGAAATCTTTTGCGTGTCACATAAATACTATGCCAAGTTGGATCATCCACAAAGAAATGCACGCACACACACACACACACACACACACACACACACACACACACACACACACACACCCAATGTGGGACAGAAGAAAGTGGCAACAAAGGGAAGGAGCAGGAAAAGAGGGTAAAAGATAAAAGTGAGTGAGTTTTCTCCTCCTCTCTCCTGAGTGTCTCTGTTTTTTGGCTCGGTCACTCAAGTCCTCCTACTGGCCACAGCTCACAGGTGTGTGTGTGTGTGTGTGTGTGTGTGTGTGTGTGTAAGAGATGGAATGCTCTAATGAGAGACACACACACACACACACACACACACACACACACACACACACACACACACACAGAAGCTTTGATGTTGTCCCCAGTTACTTTCAAGTTTCCCATGAAGACACCACGTCCTAGAAGACATCAAATACTAATGACGACAATAACACACACATTCTTAACTGTTTGGCTACATATTTATAGACTAGTGCAAAAGTTTGTGCACCTCCCAGGATGAAATGGAGAAAACAAAGAAGCATATCATCAATAATATCAATTAGAAATTGTGTGTGTGTGTGTGTGTGTGTGTGTGTGTGTGTGTGTGTGTGTGTTTAATTTAATATTTCAATGAAAATGTAAAGATTAATAATTTTAAATATTTATTTCAAAAATGTATTACATTGTATCTAAATATTAATGATGAATATTTAAATATGTTTTATAAAATTATTTATAGAATTATTTTAATTATAAATAATAAATAAATCATATAACTGTATTATTTTAATATATTAACATATTTATTTTAATATAATTATTTACAAGAAACCCCCCCCCCCTCTCTATTAACCTTCTTTCCTACTGTCATCCAATTACATCCTTCTTCACTCCCCCTCTATTATTAAGTGGGCGGAGTCATGAGATTTACATTTAAAAAAGGGCTGACAGGGTGCAGGTGCAAAAAATATTTTTTTTTATACACACACACACACACACACACACACACACACACACACACACACACACACACACACACACACACACACACACACACACACACACAGAGAGTGAACAAGACTCATGCTGGTAAGAACAGGATCAGAAGTGCAGACATGGACACACACCGCACACACACACTCCATCAGCAGGTTGGTATTATTTTACACACACACACACACACACACACACACACACACACACACACACACACACTAATAAGAGTGTAGATTTGTGTAAGTGTTCAGTGTTTTTTCATTTCTGTATATTTGCAATTTAGATTTATTTCATTATTAATTGATTGTTATACAAAATAAACAAACAAATAATTAAATAATTTCCTTAATTATTTTTTTTATTTGTATGTATTATTTTTGTTAAATTAGTATAATATTTGATTAATTGATCATTTTTAAATATTAATATAAGTTGATAATAAAACAGAATTTGAGCAGTGAGTCGTTACATCATCACTGTGACGACTGAAATAAATATGTATTAATATTATTAATAATTAATCACATATATTTTAATTTCACTTGAATAATAACATTTATTCATTACAGTTTATTTTGTATTTTTTACACTTATTTAGTATTTATATAATATTAAAAATGTTAGTACATATTTGTTTGTTTGTCTCAGGTGCTCATGTGTTCACATCAAAACTGCAGCTGTGAGTGTTTCCTGCCTGAACGACTCGACCTGAGGTCATGTAACCGCTGCAAACACGGATGGGTCACTCATGGTGTGTGTGTGTGTGTGTGTGTGTGTGTGTGTGTGTGTGTGTGAGAGAGATTGAATCTTCATAATTAACAAATATTTTTCAATTTCTCATTTTCCTGTGCGTGTGTGTGTGTGCGCGTGCTTGTGTGTGTATGCCTGTGTGTGTGCGCGCGCGTGTGCACGTGCGTGTGTGTGCGCGTGTGCATGTGTGCATGTGTGTGTGTGTATAGCTCTTAGTAAGCTGCGTGTGTGTTCAGATCAGGTGGAGGTTGTTCACTCGGGTGTTGTGTGTGACCTCAGTGCTCTGATGCTGTTCCACACACACGCTTTTCCTGTGAGAATGAAGATCCTCCTGGACCGGCTCTTCAGTGTCCTCACACACCAACACGTCCTCAACATCCTACACACACACTGCTGGACACTGAGTGATTACATCCGAGGATACAAGCTGCAGGTACACACACACCTGACACACACATGTACCTGTAATACACACACACACACACACACACACACACACACACACACACACACACACACACACACGATGTATTTTCTTACCCTTTGGTGAAATATAAGTGTGTGAATGTGTCTGTAGACCAGGTCCGTCAGTATTTCCTTCCTGTTCCTGTTTGTTCTTCAGGACTCATCAGGGAAGGTTCTGGATCACTGGGTGATCATGGCTCCTGAAGACGAATTCCAAATGCTACATCAGTTTTTACGTTTCGGTGAAACAAGGTCCAGCGCAGAGCTCATGCTCTCCCAGCTCTCAGCTTCCATCTCCAAACCGGGCCGAGATCACCACCTTTACATCACAGAACATCATCTACTGACCAACGGCATCATTAGGGGTCAAGGGTCACCTGGACTGAGCCATGTAGTAAATTTTTCTGGGGACATGCAGAAGTGCAGGGAGACGTCCCCGTCCAACCTGCACACGATTCAGTCACAATTCTATCATTTACAGCGAGACCGAGAGTCAAGGCGTGGAGAGACGGCAGAACCTGAAGCTGGAGATGAGAAGAAACACAGAGGTAATTATGGATCTGTTCTTCGTTAATGAAATCCTATTTAGAAATTTAATGCACAAATTCAGGCATGTGTTAGCATGTTAGCATGGAAATGACTTACAACCGCAGAAACCATGAAGAAAATTCCTCTTCCTTCTCGTCTGCTTAACTTTAGCAACTGTAGCATAAACCGGACTTCATTTGCTGTCTGTTAGCATATTAGCTAAGCTTGAAAATCTTGTTTCTTGCTCAGGAGCGAGGGATCGGCGTTCCTGCGTGTTTTCCGTGAGAAAGTCTCGCGTGAGCTGCTTCGTGTGCGGGAAAACGTTCTACGACAGAGGAACGCTGAAGATCCACCACAATGCGGTGCATCTTAAAATCAAACACCGCTGCACCGTGGAGGGCTGCGACATGCTGTTCAGCTCGCTCCGGAGCCGCAACAGACACAGCGCTAACCCCAACCCACGTCTGCACAACACACACCACACACACGCCACACACTCCAACGCAAGTCCGTGGGCCTCGTTACGAACCCCCATGTCTCCAGTACAGGATGTGAAAATATCCAGCACAGCCATGCTAGCACCTGCTACCACTTCAAGCGTTTATGCTTCTGTTAACATGAATAACTACACAGAAATGATCGATCAGCATCAAATGCCAATTCATGGTCTTGACAGTGCATGGGGCGGGGCTTCAACTCAATTCTGGACCAATCAGAGTGAGTGTAAAGGAGTCATTGGTGCACCAGCCAGGAAGAAATCACGCAAATCCACAAAGCCGATGAAGTTCAAAATGGAGACATGTGATGATCACAAACAGCTCGCATCCCATAAACACCAGTGAGAGGAAGTGCAGCAGATACACCTGGAAAAGAATGAGAAGATAAACAGGAAGTGCGCATTTCTGCGATGACCTTTAACCCCTCTGTACTGTTATGTGTTTTCACGTGATGGTGATGTGATTTAAGTGTTTTTTTGTGTGTGTTTCAGTACAGAATTCTAAAAACCTGATTATGAATAAAATAAATAAATGTTTACTGAAGTTCATTAAAGATGGCGACTTTCTGTAATTATAACAAAGTAATAAACATTTGTGTGCTGGACATGGACATGGATGTTCAGGACCAGAAAAAAAGTTTGTACACACTTTTGCTTCTGGTATTTCTTTATTTTTTATTATTTCCAACATTATCCAAACTATGACAGAACACATACAGAATTATGTAGTAAAAAGAATGTGTAATAATGAAATTTTTTATACAAATATAATTATTAACTATAAAATGAAGTAAAATGTTAATACAGTACAGAATACATCAGATACTGTACAGTGTATATCATACATTCACACAAGAGACATGTACTCACTGTAAATGTGATACAGTGAACTGTATTTGTTCAAATTTACACAAAATTCATCTCGCTATATTCTTGCAAATGCTTTCTGTGTGTGTTTAAAGTGTGTGGGAGGAGGATTTACGGCTTAAACAATACAAAAACAGCATTTTTGGGGTGGCGTCCTTTTATCGTGGTTTTTATTTCATTGCGGTTTTTTGTTTATTATAGTTTTGACACGTAACCATAGTGATAAACGGGGGATTACTGTAGAAAAGAAGGTTTTGTGCTCATGATGATTGTAATAGAAATTAATCAGTGTTTGAGTCATTAATATCACTGTATTAATAGATCAGTGTGCTGAAAGTCACATTCGAGTCTTTTACTCAACTACAAAACAAACACCACATTTAAAACGACCAGCGCTCTCACGCTCCGGCGCAGCAGGTGGCGCTAATGATGTAAGTTCCTGTCAGTAAAGTCAGTAAAGAAAACGGAAAAAAAAACTCTCTCGCGCGCTCCCGCTGCACTTCGAGGACCAATCAGAGAGGTCCACTGCAGGAAGCGGGATACTGATGGAGCAATCACAGCGCAGGAGGCGGGGCTTGTGAGAGGTTGGAGGGGGGGGTGTTGCCGCTCAGTGTCCCGGAGCGCGAGAGGAATGAAGATACAGTAGTTTTCTCTCAGCAGTGCGGCGGCGGTGGCGGTGAGGGAATCCGGCTTCACTCTCATCACTCTCCCGGTCTTTGCACGCGCTGTGGACGGGTGTGTGGACGTGTGTGTGTGTGTGTGTGTGTGTGTGTGTGTGTGTGTGTGTGTGTGTGTGTGTGTGTGTGTGTGTGTGGACGGACATTCCTGCGCTGTGTTGTTGTGTTGTGTTATCCTGTGTTAGCGTGTTAGCCACCGGCTGCATCCCTTATGGCTCTGTGTTAAAGGTGAAGTGCACTAGGTAGTGTACAGGAGCTGCTCCAGTCTCATCAGGACTCCAGGGTCCGAGTGTAGGGTACTCTCTTCTCTACAGTCTGCTCTACTGTGCTGTGTGTGTGTGTGTGTGTGTGTGTGTGTGTGTGTGTGTGTGTGTGTGTGTTTACACAGCAGATATTAACTGTGTGTATGTGTGTTGCAGTGTGAGATGAAGTGTGTGTCCCTGCAACATGGCTTTAGTCCTGGTGACGTCGTGTTTGCCAAAATGAAGGGGTATCCTTTCTGGCCTGCCCGGGTGAGTAACACACACACACACACACACACACACACACACACACACACACACACACTCTGACAGGACAGTAAAAGAGAGACGGACATGATTGTTTATATTTTTCATGGACAGATTGGTGTTGGGAAAGCTCCGAGGAATAAGATTCCAATCTTCTTTTATGGAACACATCAGACGTGAGTGTATACACACACACACACACACACACACACACACACACACACACACACACACACACATACACACACGTGTCTAAAAATAAATTATTATACACCACTGCTAAAAAAAAAGCCTAGTAGTTCAGATTTGAAGTCTCGTTAAAGTGTCAGTGTGCGGATCTTAAAGTGACACTTTTTACACACTTGTGTGTTGAAGTGTCAGTTGTGCGATTGTGCAAAAGAATTAAATGTAGACGTGATATATCATTGTCATTTGCTTTATTTGTTTTTATTATGTTTATTAATTTATAAAAAATTTTATTTAATTTCTATTAATAAATATAACCAATAAAAGGAATTAATTATAATCAGTAAGTGATTGTGTGCAAATGTGTGAAAAGGTTTTTTTTTTTTTTAAGTATTCGTGTTTAATAGTGCAGGTGCAATGACCTGATGTTTGAAGGTCATAGACAGGTCGGACTGGACCATGCTGAATCTTGTGATTTGATCATTTTTTACAGATGGATGAGACTTGACACTGATTATGTTATTAAAATAAAAAGTCGCAAAACATTCTGAAGATAATATTGGCAGATGAGGAAACGGTTGACAAATAGAAAAGGGTTGTTATTTAGGCTGCAAGGAAGAGTATAAAAAGTTGTGTATTTGCTGTGACTTTGTGTCTGACTGTGTTTCTGTGGGAATAAACGTTGATTCTCTGACATCACAACCCTGGATTCTACACTTAATCTATTAAATTGTTTGGAGTTTTTACTTTGTTATTGAATTTGTTCGTTCTTGTTGAAATTAGACACGACAGACAGAGAGAGAAGTCCAGGTCCAAGTGTTTTCATGGTGTAGATTCCAGATGTTATTCTACATTTCTAAATGTAAAGTAACTGTAGCTTGTTCTGTTGTGATGATCACTGATGTTCTTATAGATTTGTTATTATTGTTGCAGGACGTTTCTTGTTCCTAAGGACATTGTACATTACTTTCCCAACAAAGAGAAATATGGGAAACCCATCAAACGAGGAGGATTTGAAAAGGCCATGTGGGAGATCGAAAATGACCCAGGTGTCGGCCTCAGAGGTCAAAAGGTCAGAGTTCTGTATATCTGGATAATGTGTTTGTTCCTCGTGAATATGATTTCACTGTATGTTTTCTGCTCGTTCACTAAATTCGGTTGTCATTTCTCCGATAGAAAGCCGATATCTTGCAGAAAGTTCAGAAGATGAGGAGGAAGGTGAGGTGTATGGAAAAGAAAAATGAGCCTAACGTACCATCTAATTCTGCACCGAGCGATAAAACTCTTGCGAAATCCAACACCACGCCGA
Organism: Silurus meridionalis; assembly: GCF_014805685.1. Classification (NCBI taxonomy): domain Eukaryota; kingdom Metazoa; phylum Chordata; class Actinopteri; order Siluriformes; family Siluridae; genus Silurus; species Silurus meridionalis. Next base: position 16,706,082 of record NC_060899.1, read on the forward strand.
ATAAACCACCGGGAACCTCAGAGGCGGGGAGAGAGACGCAGAGCCGAGCTAAAGAGGGTCAAAAAAAGACTGGATCACCACCAAAAGTGACGTCTGCCACTAAGAGAACCACTTCTGCTGCTAACAGGACTCGAATAGCCCTGCACAGAAAGGTCGTCCTGGCCAAAAAAGCCATCGTTACTAAGACAACGAGTGCAGCAAGGAAGAGGGACACGGCCAGGAAGAAGATCCTTAACAAAGTGAAGATGGTCAGAGCCAAAACGACGGCAAGGATACAGCTGAGGATGAAGCTGCCTGATCAAGTGGAAAAGAACAAGGTATGTTCTCTGAGTCTGGACCTTTTTAGTTAGTGTTATTCTGTTGAGTAATGAAATGAAGGTAGTTGATTACATTTGCTAATTCTAATTTCTAATATTTACTGGTTTTATTTAAGATCATTCATATTGTAATGTATTTAATAACCATTTACTTTACCATCTCCATATATTATACTGCAGTCCGTCCTGAAGAGGCGGCTCCGCACCCCCCAGCAGCGACTCCACACCCCAGAAAAGCAAGTCCAAAAGTCTCACTTTTCCAAGGATTTGGTGAAAGTAACAGATCAACAGTTACAGAACTCAGATACCCCAGCGATTCGGCCCCGGATGATCAAGGGTTGGGTGAAGGTTCCTGATCCACAGATACAAAACCTTGACACTCGGATAAAAACCCCAGACACTAGTACTCCCGACACTCGACCAAAGGCCCCGGAAACTCGGGCGAAAACCTCTGACGCCCGTACCCCGGACACTCGGACGAAAACCCTGACGCCTGCACTCGGACACTCGGGCGAAAACCTCTGACGCCCGTACCCCAGACACTCGGACGAAAACCTCTGACGCCCGTACCCCGGACACTCGGGCGAAAACCTCTGACGCCCGTACCCTAGACACTCGGACGAAAACCTCTGACGCCCGTACCCCGGACACTCGGGCGAAAACCTCTGACGCCCGTACCCCAGACACTCGGGCGAAAACCCAGGACGCCCGTACCCCGGACACTCGGGCGAAAACCCAGGACGCTCGTGCCCCCGACACTCGGGCGAAAACCCAGGACGCCCGTGCCCCCGACAATCGGGCGAAAACCCAGGATGCCTCGGCCACTCGGGCGAAAACCCAGGACTCCGTACCCGGACTCTGGGCGAAACCCAGGACGCCCGTGCCCCGACACTCGGGCGAAACCCAGGACGCCCGTACCCGGACACTCGGCGAAACCCAGGACGCCCGTGCCCCGACACTGGCGAAAACCCAGGACGCCCGTGCCCCGACAATCGGGCGAAAACCCAGGATGCCTCGGCCACTCGGGCGAAAACCCAGGACTCCCGTACCCCGGACTCTGGGGCGAAAACCCAGGACGGCCGTACCCCGGACACTCGGGTGAAAACCCAGGCTGCCCGTACCCCGGACACTCGGGCGAAAACCCAGGACGCCCGTGCCCCCGACACTCGGGCGAAAACCCAGGATCCCCCGGACACTCGGGCGAAAACCCAGGATCCCCTGGACACTCGGGCGAAAACCCAGGACACCCGTACCTCGGACACTCGGATGAAAACCCTGGAGATTCGCCCCCGGATCACCAAGGGTTGGATGAAAGTGTCCGATCCACTGTTACCCAACCTTGAAACCCGGTCTAGAACCCCAGAGACCCGGGCCCGGGGCACCAAAGGTATGCAGGTCACAGGTTCACAGGTAAAGAGCACTGAGTCTCGTCCCTGCAAGGTGTGGGTTCAGGTCAAAGAGCCACAGCTACAGACCACTGATATTCATCTCCAAACAAACGATACTTTGCTTCAGACTTCTGAGACTTGTCTTCAGACCACAGAGCCTCATCTCCAAGAACCTGAGGTTCAGCTCATAACACCACAGATTTGTTTCCAAACCTCAGAGACTCAACCTGAGATTTGCTCGAAGGTCACACAGCCAGGAAAACAGATTCGAGAGGATCTCCAAACCCCAGAGACCAAAATAAAAACCCCAGATGTTCATCTGAGGTTTACAGATAAACAGGTGAAAACTCCAGAACAACAGCTCCAGAACACTGACTCTCAGATCCTGAACCCTAAGACATGGCTAAGGGTCACAGTGCCACGCCTCCAGAGCCCTGAGACTCTGCTCCAGAGCACAGACACATTCTTCCGCACCCCTGAGATTCGGCTTCAAAACATCAGTGTTGCAGCTTTCATTCACAAAACTTCAGCTTCTGAAAAACAAAATGCTACTAATGAATCTCAAAATGCAGTTTCTGAACCCCAGGATGCAACCTTAGTGGAACCCCAGGTCACCTCTCCAGTTGAGTACGAAGAGCCTGCTGCAGGTGCTCTGGATGAACCCCAAGGCACTGCTTTTTCAGAACCTGTTCCTGCTGACCTCCAATCTGCTTCTCTGGTTGAACCAGAAAGTGTTATTCTGATTGATGTACCAACAGAGAAAAGGATAGAAGAAGAAGAAGAAAAGACAGAAGGAAGGGTTCTGAGACGAAGGACAGAAGAGCAGATGGACAGAGGGGAGAAGAGGCAGAAAAAAGAGATTGAGAAGAAGGAGCCAGTGGATGAAGGGAAGGATGGAGATGGGCCCAGGAAGAAAAAGGAGATTATTTCAGCTGTCATTAATACTGTCTCCAGCCCTGCAGGTAAACATGCTCAGGTTCACTAATTCACTATGATACTGGGGCTTTAGGGCAGGACCTGCAGTCTGATTGGTTACTGGGGGCAGGACTTGTGGTCTGATTGGTTACTGGGGGCAGGAACTGTAGTCTGATTGGTTACTGGGGGCAGGAACTGTAGTCTGATTGGTTACTGGGGGCAGGAACTGTAGTCTGTTTGGTTACTGGGGGCAGGACTTGTGGTCTGATTGGTTACTGAGACACTGTGGTAATACTAATGTGTATAAAGTGTGTGTGTGTTTGTGTATCTTCAGCCTGGAGAAGAAAGCAACAGGAAGAGGAACTCCACCACTCAGAGCCAGGAAAGAGGAAAAGGGGACAGACGGACGAAGGAGGACAAAGAGTGCTGAGACGGAGAACAGAGGAGCTGAAGGGAAATAGGGATGCAGTGGAAGAAATGATTCAGGGGCCATTGGACGTTGAGCGGAAGGATGAACAGAATGTGGGAGAAAAGGAATATAAGGAAGAGAAGAGGAAGAGAAAGGAGGTGATGCTGGGGAAGCAGCAGGAAAAGAAGAGCGAGGAGCAAACAGTGAATAAAAGAGAGGATGTAGTGAGGAGAAGAGGAAAAGCAGAGGAAAGATGATGATGTTGAGAATGGTACTGAGAAGAAGAGAGAGAATGAGACTGAGAAGAAAGTTCTTGATATGGTGGAGCAGAAGAAGAGTGAGG
>NC_060899.1:16711953-16719453 GCF_014805685.1 Silurus meridionalis
CCTCTGAGATGAGCTGAAACACACACACACACACACACACACACACGTCTGAGGATCCTTATGGATGTCCAGATGTTAATTGGTGCTCCATGATGATGAGCATTAAGCTCAGTATCTCTGTCACACACACACACACACACACACACACACACACACACACTATACACTTCTACTTGTTTTGAGAGCATTATAAGAACAGTTCATACAGAATGCTAACCCACGAGCAGTGACCTGATTAGCATTATGCACATGTTCTCAGCCTCTGGTCACTGGCAGCGTGGTCAGCATGCTTGCCTACACTATTCTCTTCTTCAACTCTAATCATCTGCAACGCTATTGTCTCTTGTCATCTCCCCATATTCACACATCTGCTGGGACACGCCCTGAACCCTGCTCAGGGCAGCTGGACTGCAGCCGTGTCTCATTTTCAGCATTATGTCCCCTGTTTCACCCTTTACGTGCTTTATACTTAAATCTGCTGAAGCATTACTGATCAGTCAGGTGAACACACACACACACACACACACACACACACACACACACACACACACACATATATATGCACTGTCTCGTCTTGGCTAGATGTCCTGAGATTTCATTGCGGTGTTAGGAAATTCTTTCCTGCTCTCATGTCTCTGCATCTACACAAACCTCAGACAGAGAGACAGACAGATGGATAGAGGAGCAGCAGACGTCCAGCAAGACAGACAGACTGATCATCAGTCTGACAAAGAGATGGACAGATAAAATCATAAACTTAGACAAACAAGGGCAGGAGGTTGGGAGGAAGTCAGGCAGGAGGACAGAGACACGGACAAATAGAACAGACAGACAGATACTCATGTATTGTAAATAGACAGACAGACGGGTCGTCCTACAGACGGGTCGTCAGACAGACTCTACACTATCTCTACGGTATTTCTAATCACTAATTAATCTACAGTGTTACCATAGAAAAGTACAGTTCAGCTCACACTGCTGGGCCTGTTCTGGTCACACACGGTCACACTTACTACACCTCTTCTACACCTCCTCTTCTTCTACACTTCCTCCTCTTCTTCTACACCTCCTCCTCTTCTTCTATACCTCTTCTACACCTCCTCCTCTTCTTCTACACTTCCTCCTCTTCTTCTACACCTCCTCTTCTTCTACACCTCTTCTACACCTCCTCTTCTACACTTCCTCCTCTTCTTCTACACCTCCTCCTCCTCTTCTACACCTCTTCTACCTCCTCTTCTTCTACACTTCCTCCTCTTCTTCTACACTTCCTCCTCTTCTACACCTCCTCCTCTTCTACACCTCTTCTACACCTCCTCTTCTTCTACTTCCTCCTCTTCTTCTACACTTCCTCCTCTTCTTCTCCTCCTCTTCTTCTACACTTCCTCCTCTTCTTCTACACCTCCTCTCTTCTTCTACACCTCTTCTACCTCCTCTTCTTCTACACTTCCTCCTCTTCTTCTACACTTCCTCCTCTTCTTCTCCTCCTCTTCTACACCTCCTCTTCTTCTACACTTCCTCCTCTTCTTCACTTCCTCCTCTTCTTCTACACCTCCTCCTCTTCTACACCTCTTCTACACCTCCTCTTCTTCTACACTTCCTCCTCTTCTTCTACACTTCCTCCTCTTCTTCTCCTCCTCTTCTTCTACACTTCCTCCTCTTCTACACCTCCTCTCTTCTTCTACACCTCTTCTACACCTCCTCTTCTTCTACACTTCCTCCTCTTCTTCTACACTTCCTCCTCTTCTTCTCCTCCTCTTCTACACCTCCTCCTCTTCTTCTCCTCCTCTTCTTCTACACTTCCTCTTCTTCTACCTCTTCTACACCTCTTCTACACCTCTACACCTCCTCTACTACACCTCCTCCTCTTCTACACCTCCTCCTCTTCTTCTACACCTCCTCTTTTCTCCTCCTCTTCTTCTATACCTCCTCTTCTTTTCTACACCTCCTCTTCTTCTACACCTCCTCCTCTTCTTCTACACTTCCTCCTCTTCTTCTACACTTCCTCCTCTTCTTCTACACTTCCTCCTCTTCTTCTACACTTCCTCCTCTTCTTCTACACCACCTCCTCTTCTTCTACACCTCCTCTTCTTCTACACCCTCCTCTTCTTCTACACCTCTTCTACACCTCCTCTTCTTCTACACCTCCTCTTCTTCTACACCTCCTCCTCTTCTACACCTCCTCCTCTACACCTCTTCTACACCTCCTCCTCTTCTACACCTCCTCTTCTTCTACACCTCCTCCTCTACTACACCTCTTCTACACCTCCTCCTTTCTTCTACACCTCCTCTTCTACTACACCTCCTCCTCTTCTACACTCCTTCTCTTCTTCTAAACCTCCTCTTCTACTACACCCCCTCTTTTTCCACACATCCTTCTCTTCTACACCTCTTCTATTACACCTCCTCTTCTTCTACACCTCCTCTTCTTTTTCTACACCTCCTCTCACTCTTCATAAGTATCCTTCAGTACATTAAAATTAATTTGTATTGTGTAATCAAATTATTTGGGTTGTTTCAGGTTTTCGAAAGTGTAAATGAAACATTACTGATATTAAACCACACACATTTATACACATGCAGTGTTTCAGTAACCACAAGATTTCTGTAACAAAGTAAACAGACGCCCTCAGCCTGTGATGTATTTATAGTGAGAGAGAGAGAGAGAGAGAGAGAAAGAAAGAGTTGGTGTGTAAAACAGTGCATTAGCTAAGATTAATTGTTAAATATGTGGCTTTGATGTTTGTCTACATTTATTCCAGATTATTTGTATGTAAGTTTTAAAGAATTGATCATCATTCATACATAAAACACAGAATCTGAAGTTTATAAACTGATACAAACACATGCCTGCGCACACACACACACACACACACACACTGCCTTGTACTGTAATGAATCTGTTTTTAACTGGATTTTAGAATATCGTGTAAATAGCTGTTTTTTTTTCCACACTGTGTAAATCTACATTGTTTGTTGTGAATAAATTGTTTTCATTACTGTGTTTAAAAGTTGTCATTTTTTATTTGATCATTTAATTTGAACTAGTTTCTATAATGTATTTTTTGAACTGTCATTTCACTTTGATGATTAATTATATTTACAAAAGTACTTTTAATAGTCTGCATTTTTTTTTCTTTATTTAATTTATCAGTACCGTGGTATTTTTCTTTTCGTCACTAGAGGGCGCTGTGAGCGAACGTCTCTCGCAGTGTTTACACATTTATCCACAGTGAGTGTGTGTTAGTGCTGAGACACACAGCAGATTCAGGACTGTGGAAGTGTAGAGCAGTAACGGAGAAGCAGTTCTCCTTCAGGATCTTCTTTCAGAGGGGTGATGAATTGATGGTGGAGCAATGATGGTGCTCTCCACCTCCATCAGCACACCATCAAGCTGAAATGCTGGAGCTTGTGTGCCTGCAAAAGGGGCGGAGCCATCCTGGAATCGACCACGCCCCCTATATTTCAATATTTAGTCAGTAAAAGGATCGTTCAGGAGAACTGCAGGAGTGAAGCTTCCAGACTCACGCTGGTGGAGAACTCAGGGACGAGATCTGTTGTTGAGGACTTCAAAAAAATGTGTGTGTGAAGTGTGGTGATGGAGTGCATCAGTGTTTAATCTCACTGGTGTTTTGGTCTCCCAAAATTATGGTAGAACACTGAGCGGATTGGTGAGAACATGACCTGACATGAGAAAGTTGACTTGCTGATGTATTGATGAAACTGAGGTAAAAGTCACACTGTGTGTAAATGGAGTGACTTTTACAGTGTAACAAAACTGATGACTGTCCAATTCTTCTCCCATTAGGGGCGCCACAGCGAATCAGTCTTCATCCCCCTGTCCTCTACATCTGCCTCTTTCACACCAACTACCTGCATGTCTTCTCTCACCACATCCATAAACCTCCTCCTTGATCTTCCTCTTTTTCTCCTTCCTGGTGTCTCCATCCTCAGCATTTTCCTACTGATATACCCCATGTCCCTCCTCTGCACATGTCCAAACCATTTCAATCTCACCTCCCTCACCTTGTCTCCAAAACGTCCTACATGCGCTGTCCCTCTAATAAACTCGTTTCTAATCCTGTCCATCGTCGTCACTCCCAACGAACATCTCAACATCTTCAGCTCTGCTACCTCCAGCTCCACCTCCTGTCTTTTACTCAATGCCACTGTCTCTAATCCATACAACATCTCAGGTCTCACCACAGTCCTATAAACTTTCCCTTTCACTCTCACAGATACTCTTCTATCACAAATCACTCCTGCTATCACTCTTCTCCACCCTGCCCTCTTTTCTTCACTTCTCTAACACACTGTCTCAGATACTCTTCTATCACATTATGACTGTTTAATATTTTACATGTTTTGTATTTTTTGAAAAACCTGAGATCAGCGATACACTGACACAAAGTGTGTGGACACCTGACTAAGATTAATACATGCTTTATGAACAGCTCATTCCACATTCAGTCTCCATGTGCTGTTATAATGAGCTCCATTCAGGTTCATTTAGGTGCTGATGCACGTGAGGTGCAGTCAATGTTCACCTTATCCAACACGAATGAATGTGTAGAGCTTTATAGCAGGAGATGCAGGAGATCATGGTGCTGGCTTGTTGGAGCAGGTTTGGACTCTCCTAGTTTAAGTGAAGGGAAAATTCCACGCAGCATAAAAAGACGTCCGATACGATTGTGTGCCTTCAACTTTGTGCTCACAGTTTGAGGGGAAAAAAAGTAATTCATAAACCAGAGATCCTGTGAAGTATTTCAGATGTTTTAATGAAGAGCAGAGTGAAGTGATTGTGTAAAGCAGAGATTACGTTTTGTAACAGTAACGATATGATCACTACACACCAACCTGCACACACACACGAAAAAGACTGGAGGCCAAATCACACTGACATCTTAATTCAGAAGTGTGTGTGTGTGTGAGAATCCACTTTGTCTTGCTGACGGGTTTGGTGACTGAGGCAAGTCGAGGCAGCGTGCATCTGAACACATCTCTAATACGTTTCTGGCTGTGAAGCTGCATAATGACACTTACTTAAACATCTAATCTCACACCTTATAACAATAACACTGTTACACAACCATCCTGGCACAGACTCTTCACACACCCTTCATTCCTGCCCTCAGCACATTCATCTTCAGCAGGTCACCCTGGTCACTGTGGTCAGGAGCCCTGGGTCTTCAGCAGGAACTCAGGGGTGAGGAGAAACCCCCTGAACACTGGGGTGAGGAGAAATGCCCTGAACACTGGGATGAGGAGAAACCCCCTGAACACTGTGATGAGGAGAAATGCCCTGAACACTGGGATGAGGAGAAACCCCCTGAACACTGGGGTGAGGAGAAATGCCCTGAACACTGGGATGAGGAGAAACCCCCTGAACACTGTGATGAGGAGAAACCCCCTGAACACATGGGTGAGGAGAAACCCCCTGAACACTGGGGTGAGGAGAAACCCCCTGAACACTGGGATGAGGAGAAACCCCCTGAACACTGGGATGAGGAGAAACCCCCTGAACACATGGGTGAGGAGAAACCCCCTGAACACTGGGATGAGGAGAAACCCCCTGAACACTGGGGTGAGGAGAAACCCCCTGAACACTGGGATGAGGAGAAACCCCCTGAACACTGGGATTAGAAGAAACCCCCTGAACACAGGGGTGAGGAGAAACCCCCTGAACACTGGGATGAGGAGAAACCCCCTGAACACTAGGGTGAGGAGAAACCCCCTGAACACATGGGTGAGGAGAAACCCCCTGAACACTGGGGTGAGGAGAAAAGCCCTGAACACTGGGGTGAGGAGAAACCCCCTGAACACTGGGATGAGGAGAAACCCCCTGAACACAGGGGTGAGGAGAAACCCCCTGAACACTGGGGTGAGGAGAAACCCCCTGAACACTGGGGTGAGGAGAAACCCCCTGAACACTGGGATGAGGAGAAACCTCCTGAACACTGGGGTGAGGAGAAACCCCCTGAACACTGGGGTGAGGAGAAACCCCCTGAACACTGGGGTGAGGAGAAACCCCCTGAACACTGGGGTGAGGAGAAACCCCCTGAACACTGGGGTGAGGAGAAACCCCCTGAACACTGGGGTGAGGAGAAACCCCCTGGATAAGAGAGATGAGATTTACCTTCATTCTTGGGGAAATTTCTCTTTTACAGCAGCAAAGAAAAGAAATGCGCAGAAAAATAGAGACATAACACAAGTGTATACATCACAGTGTAGACTCCAGATCTTCTGATCTCCACCTGCGGGTGGTTTGGACTCTGCAGTCGTGTTTAGGTTCAGCGGAAGGAAACCAGAGAACCCCGAGGAAAACTGTACAGAAGGAGAACACTGTTCTTCCTCTTTCTGCTTTTCTTCCCTGACATCTTAATTCAGAAGTGTGTGTGTGTGTGAGAATCCACTTTGTCTTGCTGACGGGTTTGGTGACTGAGGCAAGTCGAGGCAGCGTGCATCTGAACACATCTCTAATACGTTTCTGGCTGTGAAGCTGCATAATGACACTTACTTAAACATCTAATCTCACACCTTATAACAATAACACTGTTACACAACCATCCTGGCACAGACTCTTCACACACCCTTCATTCCTGCCCTCAGCACATTCATCTTCAGCAGGTCACCCTGGTCACTGTGGTCAGGAGCCCTGGGTCTTCAGCAGGAACTCAGGGGTGAGGAGAAACCCCCTGAACACTGGGGTGAGGAGAAATGCCCTGAACACTGGGATGAGGAGAAACCCCCTGAACACTGTGATGAGGAGAAATGCCCTGAACACTGGGATGAGGAGAAACCCCCTGAACACTGGGATGAGGAGAAACCCCCTGAACACTGGGATGAGGAGAAACCCCCTGAACACTGGGATGAGGAGAAACCCCCTGAACACTGGGATGAGGAGAAACCCCCTGAACACTGGGATGAGGAGAAACCCCCTGAACACATGGGTGAGGAGAAACCCCCTGAACACTGGGGTGAGGAGAAACCCCCTGAACACTGGGATGAGGAGAAACCCCCTGAACACTGGGATGAGGAGAAACCCCCTGAACACATGGGTGAGGAGAAACCCCCTGAACACTGGGATGAGGAGAAACCCCCTGAACACTGGGGTGAGGAGAAACCCCCTGAACACTGGGATGAGGAGAAACCCCCTGAACACTGGGATTAGAAGAAACCCCCTGAACACAGGGGTGAGGAGAAACCCCCTGAACACTGGGATGAGGAGAAACCCCCTGAACACTAGGGTGAGGAGAAACCCCCTGAACACATGGGTGAGGAGAAACCCCCTGAACACTGGGGTGAGGAGAAAAGCCCTGAACACTGGGATGAGGAGAAACCCCCTGAACACTGGGATGAGGAGAAACCCCCTGAACACAGGGGTGAGGAGAAACCCCCTGAACACTGGGGTGAGGAGAAACCCCCTGAACACTGGGGTGAGGAGAAACCCCCTGAACACTGGGATGAGGAGAAACCTCCTGAACACTGGGGTGAGGAGAAACC